>NC_051211.1:13247413-13412413 GCF_015220715.1 Pygocentrus nattereri | reverse complement strand
CAATTCAAGTTTATTTGTATAGCGCTCTTTACAACGATGTTGTCACAAAGCACCTTTATAGAAGTTTGAAAACATACAGTTATAACATATATCCCCCAGTGAGCAAGCCAGAGGCAAAGGTGGCAAGGAAAAACTCCCTCAGTCTGGAGGAAGAAACCTTGGGAGGAACCAAGACTCACAAGGGGAGACCGATCCTCCTCTAGTCAAACAGTATTTACAATTTAATAAGCTGAATGCCAAATAAAAGCTAAGAGGATCTCTGTTTGAAGACTGGATGGTAAAGCTTTAGAAACTGCACTGGTAGAGGCCGTCTCTGACTGAGTCTTTATGAAAAGTGGGAGTCCCATCCTATCTTAATGCTGGTGCATCTGGATGGCACAGCGATGTGTAATTGAGGGTGTTGCAGCAGAAATGAACAGGAGATTGGGTTGGTGATGGTGAGGAGGAGGCCCTGATGGGCAGTTTTATTTTAGGAACCAGTAGAAAACCAGCATCCTGTGATCTGAGTAAGCGAGGCGGTTCATAATGGGAAATAAGGTCTTGCAGGTAACCTGGTGCGAGACCATGCAGAGCTTTACACGTCAATAAGAGAATTTTATAGTCGATACGGAATTAGATAGGAAGCTAATGTAATGTAATGCTGATAAAACTGGGCTGATGTGATCAAATTTTCTGGTTTTAGTGAGTACTCTTAACTGCAGCATTCTGAACTAACTGAAATTTATGTAGGTTACTGTTGGAGCGTCCTGACAACAATGCATTACAGTAATCTAACGTTGAAGTTATAAAGGCATGTACCAATTTTTCAGCGACATGTAGGGATAACGCATTTCTTAACGTTGAAATGTTTCGGAGATGAAGAAACACTGTCCTTGTAATATTACCTATGTGTTGATTAAATGATAGATCTGAGTCAATCATCACACCAAGATTTTTAGCTACTGAACCAGGTATTACAGAGAAGTCAGCAAGATCTAAAACAGAACCTTGTGGAACTCCATATTTCACTTTTGTATAATTAGATGATTTTACAACAAAATCAGAAACTATCATTTCATTTATTTAATGTCCAGTCAGAATGACTTTCTTCAGCATCAAAAAGCTTCCAACACTCAGTATAATATATCTCTCCAGTCTTTTTTTAAACAACTGCCACTTTAAAGGGGAACTCCACTGATTTTCTTTATTACATTATTTATGGTTGAAATGTAAACAAAGTCATTCGGAGGGGTTTGGTGTAAAATGCTCTGTTCTAGAGGAACTTACAGAATCAGAATTGCTCACAGTGGTGGTGATGGGAACCAAGACATCTGGCGAGTTTAGTGCTTCTAAAAGGTCCCTCACAGGAAGTTATTCCACAAAATGGCTCAGAATGTGCTGCCTGATGTCTGAGAGATTGTTTTCTGAATATTTTGTGGTATAGTTTTGGCTTGAAATGTATATTAATCCATTTATGGGGTGTTATAAGGCAAAATAGTGCCCAAAGAAAACTTTGACCATCTTCACCCCTACATGTAAAAACTGAGAAGACACATGTAGGTTCACAGGTGGTTTTGGATAGTAAGTGATCCCTGGTTCCTATCACCACCACTGTAAAGACTCATATCAAACCACTCTGAATGACTCTGTTTGCATCTCAAGCACTATTATATTATATGCAGACATTTTGGGGGGAAAAAATAGTGGCATTCCCCTTTAAGTCTTCTTTTCTTACAGTATTAAAACTACGCTACATCAGTTTTGGGGATTTGGAGACCTCTCTGGTGGAAATGTGTAATTGCACAATGTGCAGAAGAACATATAGTAAGGTTGATTGTGCTTCGGTCTGCTTCCCGGGGCAGATAAATCTGAAGATTAAGAGTGTGTTGAAAGAGAATTCAAAGAGAACTCAGTCAAACCTGGTGAGGAACGTGAAGTATCTGCTATTGTCGTCACATCTTCGACAGTATAATGTTGATTTGGTACCTGCACTTTTATAAAGATGTTAAAAACAACACATTCTGTCTGTAGCTGGACACATCAGTGTGTTCAGTTAGAGACCACACATTTCTACTTCGAACACAAAATGTGTTGAAATTTTTCTTTGCCCAGTTATGAATTTACTTTTAAGATAAAATTTAGAAAATATGGCACAAAGAGTGATAATATGTGGAACACAATTTAGTGTGCTGTTGTTTAACACATCGCTACGCTGATACATGAAGACGTACTATGTGGTCCAAAAAATGTAATCTAACCTGACGCCCCTGATTCTAAATGACTGTTTCAGGCTTTACTGGGAGATTCACAGCAGCACACATACACCATATTTTAGCATGCAGTGATACTTTTTACTACAAAACTGTACACAGTGCAGTGCAGACAAAGTTATAAGACTGGAGGTGTGCAAAAATGTCCCTGCAGATTTTAATGGAAGCTGTAATAGATGCAAATAGTGGACACATTAAATACTGAAAAAATGGGTATTATATATTTCAGGCTTTATGCAACTCTGTTATGTTTTCTTTTTTTCCTGACACTTTTTCCTGACTTTTGCTCAGTACTGTATGTTCAAAAAAGAAAACAATAATTTTTTTTTCAGGTTTGGTCATATTTTGTGAGAATAAATCATCTGATGAAATGATTAGCAACTTTCACTGCACTGAGGACAAAAAGATTAGACACACACACACACACACACACACACAATGGTGCTCATGCAGACAGATTTTTGCATGCTGTCTGTTGTACATGCACTTTTTATTGTAACCCAATCACCTTATTTGAGTACATTTTAGACAGTTTTGTGTCCTTTGTTCTGCGTAATTGGAGCCATTGGTCACTTTCCTGCCCTCTGATTACCTGTAAAACTCAACCTCTCTTTATTGAAACTTGCTTTTGTAGAAATCTATAAGGACAATACATTCAGGCTAAGTTAAAAACAAAAAAGTGAGCCTTTTAATTCACTTTAACCTGGATTGTGTCTTATTCAGATAGGTTCTCTCACTTTCACACATAAATACACACTCTTTTCACTGAGTCTCCCACACATTAATACACACGTGCTCCTGCACAGTGTATGACGAGCGTGTTCATTTCTCCATTGTGTGATTTTCATTAGTATTCTGCGTGCATGAGAGGCGGTTACATAACAGAAAGATTCACCCGTGAGAGAGCACTGTTACATAATATCAGCCTCTGAGAGAGAGAGAGAGGGTCAAATTATAAAAGGGAGACAGAGAGAAGGGAAGGGGAGAAAGATAAAAGAAAAGGGGAGGGGGAGAGAGGATAAGTTGGATGAGAAGAAATGGAAGGGTTGAAAGGAGAGATAAAGGGATTAATAGGTTAGATGAAGGGAGGAGGAGAAGAGGAGATGGAAGGAAGAGAGGAGAGATGGAGAAATGAAGGATGATTGAAAGGAGGGGGGGTGAGAGATTGGAAGAAGGTAGTGAGACGGAGGCTGAGAGAAGAAAGGGTTTGTATTTGGTGTTTAAAAGAGGGATGAAGAGATGAAATTGAAAGACGAAGGGTTAAGAGGAGAGAAGGAGAATGAGGAGAGACAGTGAGGGGAAATGGTGGGATAAAGGATGAGAGGAAAGATGGAGAAATCAGGGATGTAATGGAGAAGAGAGATGGAGGGATTAGGGATTGAAGGATGTTGAGGTAAACATAGGGATGGAGAGATATAAGGAATAAATGTTTGTACAGAGAGGAGAGATGAAGGGATGATGAGTTGAAAGATGTAGAGAAGGAAGAATATGCGACTGGATGGAGAAGAGAGATGGAGGGATGAGGGGTTGAAGGCTGTAGGATGGAGAGATGAGGAATAAGGGATGGGATAGAGAGGAGAGATGGAAAGGTGGAAGAAGAAATTAGGGGGTAAGAGGAGAGATGAAGGGATGGGGATTTGGAAGAAATTATGACATGAGGGATGAGAGAATAGAGAGCAGGGATGAGGAGTTGACGGATGGCATGGTGAAAAGAGGAATGGAGAAATGAGGAATAAGGGATGGGATAGAGAGGACAGATGGAGGAATGAGGGGTTGAAAATGGGGTGGTAAAAAGAGGGATGGAATGACAGAGGAATATAGGATTGGATAGTAAGGAGAGACAGAAGGATGGGACAGAGAGAAGAAGTGAAAGGATGAGGGGTTGGAAGGAGGGCTGGGATTGCAATTAGAGATGGAGGGATGTGCCCAAACAGGACCAGCATGTGCAGCGACTGAGGCGTGAGGAAGAGAGAAGGACATTATTACTGAAAGGACAATGTTAAATGACAGAGAGAGAGAGAGAGAGAGAGAGAGAGAGAGAGAATGATTGCATGGAGAGAAAGATAGCAGGGGAGGAGAAATAAATGATCTGTACTGCAGCAGAGAGAGAGAGAGAGAGAGAGAGAGAGAGAGAGAGAGAGAGAGAGAGAGAGAGAGAATATTGAGTGGAGGAAAATAGATACAGTGAAAGATTTATGGCTATGGTACATTAGGGGGAGTGAGAGAGAGGGTGAAGGACAAACTCCACCATCCATGTCTGAACATAAAACACACACACTACAGTCAGGATACTCCTCACACTCCTCACACACACTCCTACCTGCATGTGCTCACATTCAGTCTGTCCAGCTCTCACACACTGCACTGCAGCACCTCAGTGTTCAGGCTAATAACATGTTTAATGAAGATCAATCAAAGCTGTAGTTTGGCTAAAAACCTTTGTTTTTCTGCAATTTTCCTTCCTTATCCAAGTGTAGTCGATCAGACAAGACATGTTTGAAGACTGAACTACAAGGCTAATGTAGCTGGCATATCAAGGCATCACCAGCATTGTGCAAACTGCAGCCTGAATCACCACACATTTGCCTCAAACCGTGTGAGTTAAGCCATCACAAACAGACTTATGTCATTTTTGACACTGTAAACCCTGCTAGAAAATCCAGCATAGACCAGCATTTTGCATTTTGGATGCTGCAGGTGAGCAGCTAAACCAGCACCAGACCAGCATAAACCAGCTTAGCATGGAATTCATGTGTTTTTAGCAGTGTGACTTACTGTTATCTGTAAAAAATGGACAAACGTGCAGAAAATTAGACTTTAATATGTCTCCCATGACAGCTCTTAGCTGTTCAACATACTTCTGTCATTTTTATAGGTAACAGTTTATAATATGGGCATGATATTTACACAGTTATAATTGTTGGAAAATAAAATTCCGTTATTCCTTCCGTTACTGATCAAGCACGGCTTACTGACTCCATTTGAATTGTTCATTTTTTTATGAATGTAATCAAATAAAAATATTTACCCCATAACTCTGTTACGAGATTAACTAGCACACTCATCTGTGTGTGTGTGTGAAATGTGACTGTGTTGAGCTGCCAGGGAGCAATGAGGGGTAAAAGGGGAGGGGTTTAAGTTAAGTGGACAGCACAACCTCAGCTCTACTGCTTAACAAGAAATAATATATAACTGGCGCAATCAATATAAATAAATCAATATAACAAGTTTTATAAAAAATCTACAGAGATGAAAACACAGTTTGGTTTTGTAGATCGTGCACATTTCCATTGCGCTATATTCCAATCTAATACAACGTTATATACATTTCTGAAGTAAAATGCTCCAGAAAGGATCTCCAAAACAGGATGGAATTTCCCTTCATGTCATATCAGTAGCTGATTCATTTGATACTCAATTGTAAATGAAAGGATATTTGATTTCATATGCATCATATGTATAGGCACATCATATTTGTACCTAGGTGTTAAGAAATATTGTATTTGTGCAGCAAACTTATACGGCTTCTACAGATGTTTTATCTGCAATAATTGTGTAAAAGCCAATCCAGTCGTGTGTGTAGAAGTGCGTAGGAGCTCAATTCGTAAGAACTGAAAAAAAAGCTGAAAATGGAATTGATCAATTAAGACTAAAGTAATATTTTAACCACTAAAGCTAATGTTACTAACAATACATGAAGTCTCAGAGCTCAGTTTTATGTAAATGGCTCATAAACCTTTCATTTTTAGCCACATTTTTTTACCATATTGGGTGAAATATCCCTTTAATATTCGCAGCAGAGTCTGCAACCACAAGACAGGACACGGCAGTTTTTTCATGCTTTCTTTTGCCAGTCTTTATTTTATTACAAAGTTTTAAAAAAGAGTCAGATACAGTAAGAAATTCCTGTAGGAAGCCCCCCTGTCTGGGAGCCGCACAGAAAAAAGGTCATTGCATTTCAGCTGTGAAAGGTTTCAGTACATCTATCAGTTGGGGGTGGGGGGGTGGGAAGTCCAGTAGAAAAGAGGAGGAAAACCCATAACAAAAATACAGACAAAAATAAAATCACCAGACTAATACAGTATATCTTACTCTGTCATTTATATCCATTTATGCATCAATGCTAAACTTTACATAGAAAATAAAGTTTTTTTTTCTTTCATTTTATTTCAACAAAAATAGTTCAAAGTGCAAAAGAAGATACAGAAGGTTATATAAGCTAAAGACGTCAGATATAAAAACCCTTCACTTTCCCTGTGTTGTTCAGTCATGGTCTTGGGTGGGTGTCCTCCTCAGAGTGATTTGAAAACATACTGCCATGTAGCTCTGCTTTTGTAGCTGAAAGTTCTGAAGCTGCTAAGCTGAGGAAACATTTTACATTCCCATGCAGGAATTTCATGGCATGTCTTCTTTCTCCTTCTCAAACAGCTTTCTTGTGAAAAGCTCTAACGTGTGGGAGGAAAAACGGTCTGAGTGTCATTTTAGCCACACAGTGCTAATTCCGATATCAGCTCCAGCCAGTCTAGCACACCAGAACAGCCTCACGTCCAATTAAACTTCAGGGGAATACTTGACCCAAAAAACAAACTTCTAATGAATCAAGATTCATGGGGGGCAGTTAGCATTTCACAAATGAGCTCAGGCAAACATGTCCTTGCTACACTGCTCTCACTGTTAGCTACGTAAGAATTTTTGGGTCACGCACTCTTTTAAATGAGAAATGTTTCTGCATAATTCAGAGGTTGAGATAAAGTCCTTCAGAATGGTGTGATTGGAAATGGTTCATTTGTAGAGAAACTTACCAACTCTGATTTCTTTACAGTGGTGATAGGAACCAGAAATCCCAGTGTCTACAATACAAGCATAGCCAGTTTTTTCTACTATCCAAACCCCCATTGAACATCCAGTTTTTACATGCAATGTTGAGGTAAAGCAAAAGTCAATTTTCTTTTTAGGACTATTTTGCCTTTCAACACCCTTCTTGTATTCTTCCACAAGGAATTCATTAAAATAAACTGATTAAAATCTGTTTTAGACCACAAAACTACCATCAAACAATCTCTCAGACATCAGGAAATGTATTCATAACCATTTCATGTAATCACTGTGAGCTTTTACAGACATTAAACTCTTCTGACGTCCGGTTCTCTCACCAACACTAAACAATGCTGACTCGGGAGGTTTCTCTAGAACAAAGCGTTTTACTTCAAACCACTCTAAATGGTTTTGACGATGCATTAACCATTTAATTATGCAGACTTTTTTTTTTTTTTTTTTTATAAATGGAGGAGTTTCCTTTTACTGAGCCTGCAACCACAAAGTGCTGATTTAGGGTGAACTCCAGAACTTTCCATCCTAACAGCAGTCACCAGGAACTACAAAACGAAGCTAATTCAGCGCTGAGGATCTCTGAATACACCTCAGTCATCATCTGTATATTTTAGTCAATGTCCCAAGTAGGGCTGAGCGATACGGCAAAAAAATGCAGTATTGCCAAACTAAAACATCTTCACAACACAACATGCATCACAGTATTTAGGCTAGTCTGCTGAGGTTTGCTAACAAGTTGGAACAGACAACGCTCCAGCAAAGCAGCAGTGCTGAATATGATGAAAAACTGTCCTACGAGTACAAAAGACTTAATGTTTTATTCATAATGTAACAGAACAGCAGGAAAAATATGTTTCTTAAAAAATAAGCTAACAGCTAATGGGCTAACATCCAATCGGCTGCTTGTTGCTAGGCAGTTTTCCTTTAACACTGAATTTCTCTTTGAATTCTTCCCTGCATTTGGTCTACATGTTTCTTGTGGATGGAGAATAGTGTTCTAGAACTTGATACCTGTATTAAGCTCAGAAAAAGCATACTGTAATTTATTGCAATAATAACATTGCATCAGCCAGCCTTGGTCTTAGAAACTGACGCAGCATGCAACTCTGTTATTGTTCCCACTAAGGATTAAGCCACTAAGACCATCATCTTCCTCCATTTGCGTAGAAAGAAAGAAAAAGAAAATATTCAAATCTCAATACAGATCAGCAGACGTCTATTGAGGCCACACACCGCCCAGACCATGATCGACAGACACAGAGCAGAACATTCACAGCACGTCCGGTTAATCTCTTCTCGGGATTCCATCACACATCACTCCAAAAACCTTCATCCTATCATTACAGAGAAAAAAGTAACATGTATGCAAACAGCCCATTTTCACCTACAGAAGGCACACACCTGGTCTACAGGTAGTGCAAGCTGTCGGGTGGAAATGTGAGGTGAAATGCCAGCCCTGCAAAGTTAAATCTCTTACTATGTACTGTTAAGACTCCTCCATATCTCTAAATGGTAAGTTCATAAAGGAAGAAGGGGGAAATGCTCTTTAGGTCACCAACATTTTATTGTAAGCAAATTCGGACCTCTACTGTTGGTCCATTCATGAGGAAATTCATACAATGCAAAAAAAAGGGCGGTTTTTTTTTTTTTTAAAGGTGAAAGAAAAGAGGCTTGTATGAGCACAGAAATGTTCATACCCAAAGGACTGCAGTACTGATTGACCTCACTTTACAGGACCCAAGTGAACACCTCCAGTAGCTTTCTCCTCTAATCCGCAGTGCTGATCTCAGGTTTTTGCCGTATACAGACAAAAGGTGGCCATTTAACCCCGCTTTGATATTTCATTTGTTAGCTTAGGCTTCATTGCCCTTCAAATCTGACTAGAATTAGTTCATCTCCAATAAGAGTCCTTGGGCAAGACTTCTAACTCTACATTGGCCTACCCCTCTGAGTTTGCCAAATGCATTAATGTATTGCAGTTTGCAAATTCCACTTTCTATTGAAATTTATGATCAGTTGCTGAGAGAAATTCCATCCATTTAGATTTCAATTAGTCAGTGGTGAGCCAATTTCTCAAAATATGGTTTCTGTCTATGGAAAGGAAGCTCTTTAAAAAGGTTTCACGGCAGGCCACAGTGATGCTCAACCAGCCAGTACCTGAACAAGCTAACCAGAAATGAGGCTTCTGCTCAACATTTAGAAGGCTTTACTGCAATGACCAGGCAAATGCCCAAAAGATCTTCATGCTGTGCTCCATAAAAAAGCCAAAATTCTGATAATTAAAGTAGACCATTATGAAGATTGCTTTAATATTAAGCATACTCAGGCTGTTCAAGAATTCAGACGGCCCTCAGGGTGCACAGACAAGTGGTCATAAACTCCCTCTTAATCCAGCCAACTGTCAACATTCAAATCCTACCTAAAGGATGCTCAAAAGAAAATCATGAACTCCCCACATTTACCCGTCTTCAGTTCACAATGTCTGTACAAGGTAAAATACACATTCAATACTTTGTTAAACACATTTTATTTGTTTCAACTTGCATATATATTCATTTATAGTTATTTCTGAAAAAATAACCTCAGCACATAAGAAACTAAATAAAGGATATCTTAACATAAGAAATATATACATGTCATAGTATATCTTTTACAAATGCCATAGAGAACTCTTGAAAAAACAGGGAAAAATATAGAAAAATCTAAATAAATTACAAACAAATGTAAAAATACACCGTTTCACCTCGGTCAGAATGATGACAAATTGTGACCCCACCCAAAATGAACAATCGGATCACTAAATTAAATTGACTTTCACGTTGCAATGTGAAGGGGTCCAAGCATTTCTGCTGTGGAGTTTGTAGTTACAGATTTAGAGATGGCATGTGACATTCAGCTTGGGTGTGGCAGTTTTCACTCCCAATCTTCTGATTTATCAAATTACTGCACTTGGTAATGTTGGCTATTAAAAGATCAGACAGGACAGAAATAGCCCTCTCTGATTGAGAAACTCAACAGGTAAAGTGCTGAATGAATGAATGAGGGGTCATAAACTGGCCCAACAGAACACTACCTGGGATCCAAAGGAATGTTTGGGATTGTTGAAAAATTACCTGGAAAACTGTAGCATGCTTGGCCCTTCATGACTAGAATATGGCTGTTCTGCTTATTCAAATGCAACGGATAACCAATCACTTAATGATTAATCACATTCATAGTCCCCGTTGCAAGCCAATGTTTACCCCCAATTCCATATTATGGCTGACTAGCAATTACAAATGGAACTGTAAAGGACAGGATGACGAGCTCAGCTCATGTCACATTTTGCAACTCCCATTTGAGCTACTGCCAGTTTGATAATGCCAAGGTTATAGCTGCCCATATTCTTTCACAAAACACGCACACATCCCTTTTGTCCTCGCTCCTTCTCCTCCCCAAAGCCACGCTAAGCCATTTATCACAAACCCTTCTGCTATACTGCATTCCATCCACCCCAGTACCGCCCTCTCACCTTCATGCACTGCTGACCAACACTGTGCGCACAAGTGCAAGAGACAAAGATTAGCCTGATTAACAGTCAACATCATTGCCTTCCTCCTGCTTCAAACCATGTTTATGGCTTTCGGAATATGAAAACACAGTCTTCCTGAACAGATTCAGTCTTTAAAGCATTACCACCTTTTGACTCCTCTACAACGATATTTAGCTTATAAAAGCATACAGTCCCATGAGAAAACTCCACTAAATTCAGACATCAGGTGTTCTGTGTGCATTCACAGCCCTGACCAACAACACAAGCCACAGGGAGTGGAGAGACAGGGGTATAAGGAGGATTGTAAGACACTTGTGTTGGCACAAAAAAAAAAAAAAAAAAAAAAAAAAATCCAACTGTGACATGGCATTACTAGACCACATGGCAAGATCCTAGCCTTTGGTTTCAACCAAACCAGAACGATGAACAGCATGCATCATTCTAGAGCCAAATCTTTGCATGGGGCTATGCTAGAGTGCCCACACTGCTCTACCAGAGAGAACTATATGTGGGTGAAGAACACCTGACTAAAATGACCTTTTCCTCATAACATTCAATGCAAAACATCAAAACATCTGTGCAGTAGGAGGCTGGTTACTCTCCAGGCATAGGAGAAAGTTGAATAAGGACAAAAGAAATACCCTTGAAAACAATGGAGGGGGGGGGATCACTGGTAATTGTGGTCCTAGTAGTCATAACTTACATTTTTTGTATTAGTAACAACTGGTGAAAAAAGAGTTTTCAAAAGTGTTTCTGTATTAGTATCTCTAACACTCCATAGCTTCAACTCAGTTGGCCAACACTACAGGCTGGAAGGCTTGGCTGGAATACTGCAGGTTGTACCCACCAAGACCCTCCACAAATGGTGGCTTCTCCATGAAGGAAATCCCACTGCTGCTGCCAATGACACCCACAGCTTGGCCTGGAGGTGGGCTGGAGAATGGGTCAAAGGATGCATGAGGGTGGGCAGGATGTGGGGGTGGTGCTTGGAATGGGCCAGTGTGGGTCAAGGGTGGCGCTTCAGTGTCAAAGTAGAGGGACCCCTGGGCAGTGGGGTAGACAAACTCTTTGGCATTTGGGGAAAGCTGGCTTGAAACCTGGCCAGCCAGGGAGTGCATTGAGAGGGAAATGGGCTTGTGCTTCACCAGCCCTGGGGGAGATATGGTAGTGGGAGAGTGGCTCAGCATTCGCTGCTGAGGAACACCAACACTGCCAGGTCCACCCACCACCCCAGACCCCCCACACTTTTTCATCTTGGTGGACCCGAACTTGGTGGCAGCAAAGCTGGCCGTGGTGAAGGTGATTTGCTGGGGAGCTGGGCGGGAGCTGGGTGTGGCAGCTGGATGAGGGTATGGCAGCCCTGTGCTGGGTGGAGAAGGGGAGGAAGCGTTAGAGTGAGCATTAGGATTGGTTGGTGTACTTGGGCCTGCGTAGCTGAACAGACCCTGGCAGAGTGGAGTGGGTGAACTAGAGAGAGAAGCCAGCATGACTGGAGACACCTGGCCACCAATGGGCACAAACACCTGAGCTTCAGGGTTGAAGCCCAAATTCTTCCCTTCCTCCAGCTCCAGATCTCCTTTAGCCATGGCTCCAATACCCTCTGATATTTCACCCTCACCTCCCAACCCTGGAGGATCCTCCATGTAGAGCACCTTAACAGCACCTTTCTCTCCAATCTGATAGGACACTTCATAAGGGTCAATCCAAATGCTCAGCTCTGGAGGGACATTGGCACGGACTTCTTCTGTGTCTAACCCGCTTCTTCTTGCTGCCAGATCCACTATAGGGTCCCTAGGGGCTCCTAGGTGCAGGCATCGGAAAGCTGAACCACGGAGAGGTGCCTCAGGGTACCAGTGCCCTTCAAAACGTGACACCAGGATGCGCTCCAGCTCCTCCCCAAACAGGTCTGCCCGTCGTCGTGGGAGCTTGTTGTACAAGTAGGACACTATGAAGTTCAATGCAACCTTTACCTCCAGATGCATGACTGAAGAGAGGATCAGAGGCTCAAGATCAATGCTATGTCCTACAAAAGGCCTACTACAGCCTCAACATGTCTCACCAAGGTTGGTTAGAGGAGTGAAATGCCCAGCCCTTGGTGTGGACACTGCAGAGTTGAAACTGGCAGGCAGCCTTGCCGCTCCAAAGTGGAAGACTGGATGCAATCCACAGGATGCCTCCTTAAATGGCTCTGACCACACAGGACTGAGTGTGACTGGATGACCCTCTTTAATCCCTCTGAAAAGAACAAGAAAAATTCATTTTCAGAAGTCAAACATGGGGGACATAGAGAAAGGAGCATGACTGAGCAGATGCTGTGGATGATGTAGCAATCCATGCTTATCTCAAATCCTTCATCTGGCCCTGCCTGCAGCAGCTAAAGCGCTCAGGATTACACTGGCATTGAGAGGGGAAAGTTCAGCTCCGAACAATGATCACCAGAAAGGGAAACTCATTGCTAATGTGAGTTCCTGGAGCAGCATTTCCCAATTTTGCACTGCCCATTTACTGTTTTCCCTGATCTAATTAATCCAATTCAGAGCTTTAACAAACATGATGGCTGTAATTTGAAATGCAATCTGAAGTGCAATTAAAGTGATAAATGGATCTTTCAACTCAAACTCTTTGGTTGTGAAAATAAGACCTGAAACCATATACAACAAACATTTCTGTATCAACATTTTTTAAATGCAATTTGGAATCAATAGGCAGTGCATTATCATAATTGGTGCTTAGTTTTTAGGTATGCTGGCAGCTATATCTGAGCCTCAAACCCAAATTCAGTATAATTTTTTAAAAACAAACATATGGCTGCTGTAGTACTTACAAGACAAAGATATTTCCTCCTAAATTTATTTGTTCTAGAGAAACTTGCCAAGGTTAGAATTCACTGGTTTTTCTAAAATATTAAACTACTCAATCACTGAATGATTCACAGTAGGCTGATATGATACTGTGCATTGTTTTAGAAAACAAAACCAAAAAAACCCTTTATTTACACTAGGTGTTTAACCAGAGGTCTGTTTTCAATGTGGCCACTAAAATGTTGTGTCTAATCAAATAAAGCAGTATATCAGGCATTATTTGTAACCATTTCATGGAATAACAGATTTGGCTTTTGAAGTGCTCTAGACAATTTGTTCCCATCACCACCATTGTGAACAATTCTCACTCCAAGTCTCTAGAGCGAAGCATTTCACTTCAGAATACAATGACTATACATTAATGATTAAATTACACAGATCTAAAAAAAAATTCCCTTTAACTTTTTTTAAAAATTTCCTACTTAAAATATTGAAAATATGAAATGGTATGATTTACTGCAGCCTTATGCCCTTCACTAAGTGTTTCCTATTTAAAATTGAAAATGATCAATTTCTCATTCTACAAAATTACATGGTCTAAGCAATCATTCAGTGGTTTAATGTAAAATGCTTTGTTCTAGAAAAACTGGCCAAGTCAAAATTGTTCAGTGGTCTTAAAAAAAGCACCTCAGAGCTCCCTGACAAAGTTATTACATTAAATTGTAAGATATACACCAGTGGATGTCTGACATGGTTTTATGATAAAGACCTGGCTTAAAATGTATTTTGTCCATTTACTTCAGTCCTTTCATGGCAGAGAGACATGCAGCAAAACATCTCACTAACACTTAATTTTTCTGATTTATGTCTTTATTTATGACCATCAAAATTGCATATAAAATTCTTAATATGTAGATGCACTGGTGGTTATGAATAGTAAGTAAAATGGCAATATTTATGTTGTAACTTGCACATCGTGACCCCTGGTTCCCATCACCACCACTAAAGAAATCTGACTCCGTACGTTTCCCTGCAATTAACCACTTCACACACCACTGAACGACTTCCCATCTCAAGCACTGAATTATTACGTAACTTTGAAAAATCGGTGGAACCCCCTTTACATTTGATCCTGACAGCGGACTTGGCTCTGGCTTAAAATGGCCGGTGCGCAAAAAACTACTAAAAACACAAATTCCCATAATGCACTGCAGTTTGACGTAGCAATCGCGTGGTCCGCCTCCGCCGCTTCATCAAAACAGTACAGTGAACTCTAGATAACGTCCTAAAACTCTCCGTTTTAACGTACGAATCTTCATCGGTGGTCGGTGTTAGTGTTCAGCTACACAGCCCCCAGCGCCGTTAGTGGCCGTCACGTTTTGGTATGTAACATAAAGCAGGAATCATCCGCTCAAAGTCGACGAGATGCTCGACTTTGCTAGCTAGCAGGCTAACGTTAATTCGGCAGGTTGCTATAGCGACTAATTAACTAGCCTTAATGGTTTTAATGGCAGGTTAATTTTGAGACTTGGATCATTAGTTATTGTTTGTGGAAACGTTTATGTTAAACCGATCGGACAAACGGAAAGGGACGAAAAGCTGTCGAAATGAGCCGTTAGCGATTTGGCTCGCTAACAATAACAAACGGCTGATTGCATGTCTTGCTTAGGCTCTTAATATTTCCAACAAAGTTAATGACCTCTTATTTAAAGCGGAGTTGTTGGTGCTTATGATGCAAGGCTGTTAGTCTAGTGAAATAAATTAACACGATGGAGGCGAGAGCTTTTCTGAAAACATTCAATGTCACTCAATGTCACACAATGCAAAGCTGCAGTGTCAACGCACATACACGAAGATAGGTTTAAAGCAGTGACCTGCAGTGTCGACCACTTAATCCCTCGACTTTCAAACGTGAATCAAGGACAACAAACTTCACACTTCAGTGACGTGGTTTGCCCCCCCTTCAGATTAAAGATTTTGATCTCAGTAGACTAAACGTATTCCACCCTTTCCCCCCTTAATGTAAATTCAGACACACTGTGGGGGGCCTGTAGTTTGAGTCCAGGGCTTGTTTTGTTTACAGCAGCATTGTTTGGACAGGACAAAGGCATGCGTATCCTCCACCTCTAGCAAGATCTAACTTATAACACAGACAATGTGACTATTTGAAGATGAAGCCACAATAAACAGTATCCCCACAGAATAAGTTTCACTGTACGTCTCCGTGCTGGTGAGGGGGTGTGCTTAGAATCTCTCACCAGGATCGATAGTTGAAAGGGGACAACAGGAACTAGAAAAATTAAGTAATAACGAACCACAGTTATTTATCGGATTTTAATATGGGACAGTGAGCAGTATCGCTAAATAAAGACACGGTAGCGTTTCGCCGACTTTTCCAGCACTTTAAGAAAAAAAACACCATCTAAACGCAGCTGACCAACAGCACCTAATCGCAGTACAGTGGTAGCTTTGCTGAACAGCTGAAAAGGCGAAAACATACGTGCAGTTTGTATTTGAAGTGTTTCAGCCCCACATGCCTAGAATAACATCGACTAGAAAGCACAAGTACTGCAATCTGAGCAAAAACCTAAACATACAGCATCCAGGTTCCAACATGATCGGTAGAGAGCTTTTCATTAAGCAAGTTGAGGTGGCACTAACTACACACCAACCTCTAAAATGGACGACAGACAGCTAGAGCTCTTGACTCATTCAGTGCTAAAACCAGCAGTAAGAGGACACCGAAGACAGCGCAGCATCGTGTATCTAATGCGAAGACGAGAAAGATATCAAACGAACGATACAATAAATGTTATATAACGGAATTAATCTGAAGGCGAGAGATGAGGTTACTCACAGCAAGCGTTTTTCTTATTATCCCACGAGCAGGACTCCTATGAATGAAGTGCGAGTCGGACAGCTGTTCTGGCGCTGGGGAAATCGGGGCTTTTAACATGCGAAATTGAGCGCACGGAGTGAAATAACGTTAAAATGGGCATCTGCTGATACACGCACTGCTTCTTATTCCATCCACTCTGAGGCAGCCTGGGGAAACTTTACTGTTTGACAACCGCGCGTATTTATAGGGGACACGTTCAGCCACACCCCCGCGTGATGACGCGTATCAGGCTGGAACTACTTTCCGCACATTATAGTAATTAACACAGGGCTTTGACATCGTAGCACACACAGGCACACAGGGGCGCGCGCACACACACAGACATACCCATAAATACACACACACACACACACACACACACACACACACACACACACACACACACACACATATATATATATATAAATCATCCATTTGGATGATCATATATAATCATATATATCATATATAATCACTACTCCACTTGGAGTCATATATATATATATATATATATATATATATATATATATATATATATATATATATATATATATAGACTGCTGGGATAGGCTCCGGCATCCCCCCGCGACCCTGACGGAGAAGCGGCTTAGATAATGGATGGATGGATGGATGGATATATATATATATATATATATATATATATATATATATCCAAATGGAGTTCTGATTTATATATATATATATATATATACACACACACATATACATACATATATATATATATATATATATATACATATATATATATATATATATATATATATATATATATATATATATATATATATATGCATGTATGTGTGTTTATGTAAATGTATGTATGACCAGTTAGTGGCAATTAACTTTCTTGGGAACTTTCTATGGTGTAATACTTTCATATGAAGGTTTAATGGCTATACTACTACATGGAAGATTGTCTGACTGGATGTTTTTATTAATCCACCCTTTCCTATTATTTCTTTTTTCCCCCATTTTCAGTTTTCAGCTCTGACATTTGACTGGATGCCACTATTTGTCATGCATACATGGTCAGTAATGCGCTCACTACTTTATGTGGCGAAGTGATATTTCTGTGTGAAAGGCTGTGCTATGCAATGCTAAAAATATAAGAAGTGATAGCAACAGAGCTGCTATTGGCTGAAAAGGGGGAGGTACCAATGTCAGTTGGGCTGCCAGGGTGTCCAGTCAGCAATGCAAGTACTGGCCAGCTTGAAGAACTGCATCATGGGAAGTGTAGTCTTAGTTGAGCCAGGACCATTTTCCTAAACTTCAGCTGATGAACACAAAATCAAAACGTATCATGATTTGGCATTCTAATTGCCATCGGATAACAAATGTCTTGCTTTTTTCTTTATAGCCTATAGAACTAAATGTTGTGTACTTTAGCCACACAGTGCTTTCTATATTCATTTTATTATTCCATACAGAATTGCACACCAGAATGGTCCATATATATGTAGTTAGGATCTTACTTAACTAGCTGCACAATGATTTTAACAAGATTAAGCAAGTTTTGTTAAGAACTGTCACATCATACATAAGCTATACTGTCTTAAAGTTGATTTAAAAATTTGTAACAGTAATATTTTCATCATTACTATCAATGCATAGTCATAGTGGTTTATCTCTGTATTCAGCAGAGCTTTTAGAGATTTATTCCCAGAGTACATCTCCTACATCCTCAGAGAAATGTCTTCTTAAAATAGGAGGGATATTGAGCTTTCTAGGTAAAGGCCTCCTTTTGTGGAATTCATTAAAATTACAATAGCTGGGACTGCTGCTTGATGCCATGGATTTCTGTGGTTATTCCTGGATTAGTTTCAACTTCAAGTTTCATTATCTTTACTTGCACTGCCATCTTACATAATAACCTGTTGAAATAACAGGAAAGCAATGAATAATTTATTGTTCTGTATATTTTGAAAGACAAGATTGCTTGTAGGCATGGATAATCCAATGTTGCTCTCTGTGGATTTGACCCAGGACCTACTGGACTAAATGGCCTCACTTTATTGTACAGACATTTCCTTTTTGCCGGGATGAATGAATTCACTTTAGCTGAAAATGGTTTCTTTCCGCATAGATCCACAGTACAAATACCACAGTAATGCATTTTACTGCCACTCTCGCCTTTATAATCAGAAACTACGCTCACTGAACAGCAACAACTGTGCATGTTCCTCTCTCTGAACATCCCAGTTTATATTCAGGGTACTTCATTCCTTATTTTCTTTTTTCTGTTGTTGAAGATCTCATATTCTATGATACCCATTCTTACAAACTATGACCTCCTAAATGGCCAGGATACATAAGTCAATTACCTAACAGTTTGATTTGTATTGTGATGCATGAAGTAGTTATTCAGTGTTTCATAATAGTGACTGATGGTGATGGCGATGGCACAATATGGTATTCTAAGTATATCATGGATATCGTTAGAACAACAATATATATCATGAAAAGGCAGATTTATGCAAATTATAGAGAATTCGCAACAAAATCCAATGTAAAGCAACTTGCTGTGCTGACGTTTTTTCATAGATGTGGCACTATTTTTTTTGCTGGTGTATTTTGGTCATTTTAAGTTGTTCACAAAAAATGTTTTCAAGAACCTCAATGTATTTTCACCAAATTAGTGAATAATGAACCCAGGGATTAATAACTGAACAATAAGCCCACAGTTTTAAGACTTAAGTTGGTTTTTCATTACTCTCTTCTGGTTTACTCTCCAAGAAGAAAGTCCATCTGAACAACTGCTGTTATAGTATATAACTGGTCACCAGCAAAACTAGCAATGAGTTTTGCATGCTAGTATGCTGGACAGCAGCAATGGAAGTTATTAGGCTGATCACCAGCAAAACCAGCATAAGTTATAAGCAGTCATGGGCTGGAGGTTAAGGAACCAGCCTTATGACCAGAAGGTCGCTGGTTTGAGCCCCAGAGCCGACAGTACATGACTGAGTTGCACATAACCCTCAACTGCTCACCGGGTGCTGTGGGTAGGGCTGCCCACTGCTCTGGGCAAGTGTGCTCACTGCCACCGTGTGTGTGTGCTCACTAGTGTGTATGTAATGATTCACTTCACAGATGGGTTAAATGCAGAGGTGAAATTTCCACGTTGTGGGACTAATAAGGGTCTCTGAATCTTAGGTTATGTTTCAGGTGACCACACCTTCACCAGCACTTGACCAGAATAAACCAGCTTAGACCAGCATGGAAAGCATGCTGGTTTTTATCAGCAGGGAAAATTGCTGGTGATTTGAATGAAGTTACAAAATGGTCAGTGCCTGTTTCAGCCCACTGCTACTTCTCAAAATCCCTAAGGCAGAACTGCTGCTCTCTCAAGAACTCAGCAAAAGTCACTCTTTGGTAAATGATCCTGGGGACCCCCATAAAGACTACTCATCTTTTGTACTTGTGAGTTGTCACAAACCTCCTACATTTAAATGTGAACTGTACTGAACAGAGTTCTTATTTGAGTGCTGGAACACAGTTAGGCACATATTTCACATGTTTTCCCATTATTGTCCTAATCTCACAATCATAGGAAAGTTTCTGTAAATCATTCACCATACCCCATTAGCGATGTGTAATTAGACTATAAAGTTGGTACTAATGTGATTGGCAGATAATGACACATATGTGCCATCATAATGGCACAAAACATACATATTGAGTCCAATAAAAATGTTGATTCTAAGCTTCTCACTTCACTAAGCTTTTGAACATGTCGTCTACTGAGATGGTTCAGTGTGATTGTGCCTCAAAAGAGCTCAGTAACACTGAGATTAATAACTGATTATCACAGTGATTTATCAGTCTACTCAGGCTTTAGCAGGAACATCAGTGTTTGTACATAAACTGTTTGTTGTTTTCCTCTTAACAACACGCCATGCTCTGATTTTAAAATAGTTAACAAACAAGCATGGATGTTTTTTTTTCTTTTTGAGTGCGTGTTTTTATTTATTTATTTATTAAGTTGTAAAAAGTTAATTAATTTATTTCGAGTAATTCCAATTAAACACATTCTCCTGAATATGAAAAAAGTAAGACTATTCTGACTACTACATTTTAAAAGGCAGTACAGATATCTGAATACGGATATTTAATTTCTGTATTATTAATACCCAAATATTTACATCCCAGCCCAGGACAGAAGGGGCTGAATTACTAACCTAGTTTATATAATTACAAATTCTGGTGAACAAAATGTTGTTCTTGAGAGATTTTAATAGGCATAATAACCGATTTAACCCAAGCACACTATTATATGTGGCTGCATTTGCCTGAATTGAAAATAAAAGCTGTAAAAAGCTGCAAAGTGTAAATTTATCAGTGTGATTACCAAATTATGCCAGTGCAGTAGCTCGTATTTGGTCAACTGACCTGGCAGCTGAGTGGATAGGATTAAGACATTTGATTGATCTTCTTCGTAAAATAATCCCAATAAACCATTATAATGTAAAACAGCTAAAAAGTCGGTTGTGCCACCATGAATGGAAGAGAAAAACCCATGAACACTTTATTAATCTTTGTTCATGTTTATACATCTGCGAGGACTTTGGGAATGCAGAGGATTTAAAGCAGCCCGTTGACGTCACCGCCCAGCGACATCTTTGTCAGGGAGCAAAATGGCGTCCTACTGTATGACTGTCAGTAGATTAAGGGTAAGTTTACGGATTAAAATGTTTCTCCTGTGGCCGAGGCTTGACGGTATAAAGTGAAACTTCAGTTTAATGTGGTGTACCTGCCGCTAGACGCCGATAGGAAGGGGTTTAGCCGTTTGTGAGCGGTGTTTTCTCCTCTGCTGTGGTGCTCAGGTCACCGTGACCCGCAGAGCCGCCGCCGCCGCTGCTGCCGAACCGACAGCGTTTCGCTGTTTTACCCGCTCGGACCTTCACGTTTTAATCTAATTAAGGTCTTGGGATTATTCTAGTGCTGTGTTAAAACCAAAAAATCTCCGGCTTCATCAATATGCCTATTGATTGTGGCCGAGTCGTCTGCCGTTTGGGAAATAAAGCCTCTGCTTTTATGGACAGCGCGGCCAAAACAGCTGGACAGCTATCAACTGGTGCTGTGACACTTAAATATGACCCTTTCCTGTGATTCTTTCGCCTTAGAGTGAGATTAGAGTTTACTTTTGCTCGTGTAGACCAGGTTTGACGTTCTTTATAGTTATAGGAGGCCTGTAGGTGGACGTTATGACTTATCGCGATAATTAGACGTTTTAATTACACACTGCATCTCTCAATATTTTATCAGTTTCAGACGTCTGAGCAGTTAAAAATGAGGGGAAAAAGAACGGGTAGCGGTACATTTAAGAAATGTACTACACAAACTGAATACAGTGATTTTTATTGCATACTGTCTTGCACTAAATCCAGCAAACAGGATTAATTTCGCTCACTTTATAATGAAACATGTAGTTGGCCAGTGTTCTACAAGTACTAAGAATATACAGTGTTCAGAAATGTCTGTATTATGACTGTTTATCCCTGCAACTGTATGTACTGTCATATTGGCCATAAGTAGATCTTTAACTGTAATAATTCACATAATGACTGACATAAATGCATCCTCTCTGCACCCCCCGAATTGAGCCCTGAGCATACTGCACATTTTAGTGTTTCTCTTGCTCTACTGCAGCCATTTTAACCTTGGGTTTTATTTATGTAGCACATTTTTGGGATTCAGTCCTACAGCAAATTTAAAGTAAGGAAAAAGAGAAGCTATCAAATGTGCAAGTACATTATAGTCTGAAAGCAAAGCATGTTATATTAATTAACCTTAAAAGTTAAGGAGTTATCTTTTTGAAGATACAGGGGTTTTGCCTGACAGTGACTGTGTATGAGTGTTGAATAAAGTTTGAAGAACATCTAATAAACGAGGTGATGATGAAGCTTAGAGAGGTAATGGGTGTATATTGTGTAGAAAGAAACACTATGAAATCAGAGCTGGATGGAGAAACATTGACACCAATATGCCTCTCGTACCCGTGTAACAGCAAAAGCACCTCAACTTGGAATTAAATTAAAGTTAAATGCTTCCATCACAAAAGAATGTGTGGCTTTTCTTGGTCTATTTGACCTTGGTCTGATGACCTTGTCAGTGATGGTCTCAGGGTCATTCCCATGACCTTCCTTGGGGGGAAAAAATAGCTTGGAACATTGAGACACATCTTGTAATATGACTCCTTCAGTGAAATAAAGAATTTAAATGTTTGTACAGTGACCTAAGGTAGTGGCTCCTAAGCCTGGTCATGGAGGACCCCCTGCCTTGCACATTTTTGTGTTTTCCTGCCAAAACACCCCCCACTTCAACAAGGAAGGAAGGGTTTGGTAATTAGTGGTACTGAACGATTATAGCGCTGAAATAAACAGCATGGGTGAATATTTTAAAGTTTATGAGTTTATGAGCGTTCCTTGTCACATGCAGTTCATACCTGTGGTAAATGAATCACCTCTTCCTTTTTTTTATAGTTTATTGCACTCATTATGCTATGCAATGGCACATTTTGTTGTGAGAAACTTACTATGTCTAATTTCTTCTAAAAGAGGGTTTAATTTAGTACTTACTGTAATTTAATTAAAAGGGATGGAGTACTGACTGGGCCCATGCCTACGAGCCTCTGACTGCCAGAGGCCTTAAGGGGGCCTCAGCCTACGAGTACTGAGAGGACTAAAATACCTGGGACAGCAGTTATAAAAATGACAATGCTTCTAGGACTACTGTTTTTGCATTACACCTCTGTGTGGCTTAAATGAAAGTAATTATCTTTAGACATACCAGTCATGCAAAAAAGGGCAAACTGTGACAGTGCCAACACAACACAATATATTAGCAAGACTAAATTTTCAAACAAGAAAATATTTGCATTGCTCAGAGTGCACATAAAACGATTGAGATGATACAATTATTCACATGATTCTATTCTAAAGAATTGTATTTTGGCCAAAATGTGCGCATTTTATTGAATATTAAATGGTTATATTTGACCATAAGTGATGCAGTTGGCTTACCACTTTAAGATCTGATGTGTTTTTACAGCTCTAAATGATGACTACCTCTTTCACATCCAGAAAATGGTCATAAATGCTTCACGTGTAAATGTTTTGAATCAGTTGGTAAAATCTCTCTTTCTCTAGCTTGTCCTGGGTGATGGGGCCAGACGACTTCATGTATCTGCTGCCCTCAGCGCAAAAGCGAGTGTGGCAATGAGCCGCTTTGAGGCTGGCTCTGCCGTCAACTATGAGAAGCTGCTCAACAACATCAGCATCGTACGCAAGAGGTCAGTCCCTGCCCTTGGAATTCCAACAACTACCATTCTGTGCATGTCTATTAAAGCAGTACATCTCAGGCATGCTAACATGGCTAAGAGTGATGGAATAATACCTTTTAAAAACAGCCCAGCAATCAGCAGTATGCCAAATCAGATTCTAACTCGTGTACGAGCAAGATTCACTGGCTGGTGGATGTAATGCTAGAATTACTGTAGTCTTGCCTGGCTGGATGCTAGGGTTTGACTTAACTTGGCTAGTTTATGTCTGTTAGCCCAGAGATGCATTACATGGTTTATCCGCTGAATCACTTCATCAGTTAGCGACCAGGTTTGGTTGATGGTAGGGCAAAAAGTTGTGCTGGGTTTCAGCTATCTAGGACTGGAATTGTGCACTACTGAATATCTTGGTCCTTAGAATGGTCAGTTTATTTTTGTCCAACAGTTCGTTCCAGCTGTTGACAGTTGAATAAATCACACGGTCATGGTTTTTCTTAGAATTTGGGTGGGATTTATGAGTGAACAGGTGCTGTCCGAATGGACTTGCATTCAAATGTTTAGCAGTTTTAAGTGAAAGTCTCAAGTCAGAAGAAATGGAGGATTAATCTTTATTTCCTTCTTTATTTTTATGAAAAATCACGCTTACGTTGTATGACGCAGGCAAGAGTCTCGCTCACTGTGTGTGGTGTATACAATGGAAGTGAACAAAATGGCCCTAAAGAGCCGCTAAAACATAACTTGGACATTAGAAGAGCAGTTGTTGTGGTCAGTTATGAATCATCCTCTTCCCTGCCGCATCTTCATTCATTTGTCTTTGCCTCTTTTTTTTTTTTTTTATTTATAAAATCTCTCACTGGTTAGACTGAACCGCCCCCTCACTCTGTCTGAGAAGATTGTGTACGGTCACCTTGATGACCCGGTAGGTCAGGAGATTGCTCGAGGCCGTACGTACTTGCGTTTAAGGCCTGACCGGGTGGCCATGCAGGACGCCACAGCACAAATGGCCATGCTGCAGTTCATCAGCAGTGGACTCCCCAGAGTGGCCGTACCCTCCACCATCCACTGTGACCACCTGATAGAGGCCCAGATCGGTGGAGCTCAGGACCTTCAGAGAGCCAAGGTGGGACACTGTAGAGTTTGACACACATGATCTTAGGATAATTAGTAGTACCATCAGCTCACTTGGTTTTATTTCAGCAAATTTGACCAACAAGCTGAAAAAGGGAATCGCACAGATTTTTCTAAATTCCTGCATGAATCAGCCATTGGGATCTAAACAGCATCATTTAGATTGGTTTAGGGTGAAATAGCATATATTTCAGACTCATTGCAGTGTTTGTGGTAGGAACCAGGGGTTGTGATGCCTACAACACAAATATAGCCATCGTTTTTACTACCTTAAAGACAATTGAACCTACATATGCCTTGGTGTAATGTTTATAATAGTAGTACATTTTGAGATGTTTTCTTTGGAAACTGTTTTGTCTCATGATATACGTGTACCTCCTTATCTAAGAATTAAAAGTACAAACTTTCAATACTTCATCAACAATGTAGCTCCTGTTAAAAAAATAACCAAGTAAACTTCAGACACCATACAAGTCTTGATTGGTCGACTACATTTGAAGTAGAGCAGAAATAGTGTAATGCAGATTTAAAATATAAATAAATAAATTTAAAATTTTTAAAAATTACTTCGAGTTGAATCTGAATTGGTTGTTATTCCTCTCATGGTAGCTTTATGCAAAAAAGTGTTTGAGCTAGAAAAGAGCTTGATAATTAGCGTGAATGTTATTCAAATCAGGGCTAAGACTAAACTTTTGACACCATAGATCTTCTGAACATGAGGACCGTGTGTTTTCATGTGCTGATTGGAAGACATTATGAGAGTTATTAGGCTTTTAAAGAAACCTGTCTGTATAGTTCACACATCACTTAAATCTGAGGCTCGCATAGTCCCATTGGGCATATCCAGTTTTTAAGAAAAGGCACGGTAGACCTTGGACTCCAGTGATGCAATGAAATGCAACACCTGAGAACAGCCTGCTGTCTAAACACAGAGTGAGGAACAGCAAAAGTACAGAGATACTGGAGGCAATAGAACCGCAGTACCATGAGAAAAATGGAAGACGAGGCCGTACCATGATTAATAGAAGTCCTTTGATACAACAGGGAACGACAACAGCATGAAAAGAGAGGAGCAAACATCAAAGAGAGAAAATGAACTACACAGCCAAAAGTTGCATTCTGATATGAACAGAATACATTTTCTGTTCATTTAATGATAGAAACAATTTTGCAGAGCTAATGTTAGACTGTGTATGTGAATTAAACTGTTATATTTAGGCAGCTCAGTCATTACATTTTTGCTAACAATTGTCATATAAATGAATTTGGTGAACAAATTAATTGTCTTTATGCTTATTTCATGCAGCATTGCAAAGTACAGATCTTCAAATGCAACACTTTGTCTCTACAAAGATCAAAGTCTAGTCCTATATGGGTGTTAAATCTGAGCAGTAAACAAATGACCGGGAAAAAATTTGATGGCTTTTAAGTTTTGGTGTTGGTTGAGGCTGAGTACTATGATGAAGAAAACAAACAAATAGATCCTTAAACAAATTAAGCCTCATCTTTCACATATTCAGAGAAAAACATTGTCGATGAAAAAGAGGAAGAGAAAATCCAGCAACAAATGGATGGATACAATCAGATGAATCATGAACCAGAAGACTGAAGACACAAACAAAAGATGAGATGCTTGAGAAACACTAAACTTATGGTCACTACTAGGAAACAGAACCAACTTGATTGCACTTCTTAATAATGAAAATTATCAATAGAAAGAGCTGCATTGGCAGTTTACTGATTTTGCTTCCAAGTGATTATCACATTGTGGCTAATATTAGGTTGTACTGATATGAAATTAACTTTTTTTTTTTGTAAAAAAAAGTATTTACGCCTTGTTTGTCAAGACGTGATCTGGCCATGATGCAAGGCGTGAACAGGCTGTTTGTGTGGAAAAAGTACTTCTGCAAAGCATATATGCTGATATTATTTGTTATTTACATAACTAACACTAAACAACCCCCCTCTTAGTGGGTTATAGCACCAAGTTCAAAGTTTTTGTTGACCTTTGTGTTTGATATAAATATCAGACAGAATATCTGGGATTAGGTCACACGGCTTAGTCCAACTTTGAACTTTTTGCATCTTATTCCTCAATGCAAAGGTACATAGGACAGTCATGTGGATTATTTTTTTCAGATTAGCTGTATAAGTTCAGGATGGTTATGTAGCTGGTTTTAAATGAAGCTCTTAACATGGCACATTAAAGTGAAATTTTGCTGTTTTTGTTTATTTTTAATGTCTTTTTTCCTACTTTTAAGCAAAGTCATTGAATGTGTCTTGATCTGAGGTGGTTCGCTATGAAGATAATTTGTAAAGGAAGTTACCGACTCAAAATGTCTTAACAGTGGTGGTGAAAGGAACCAGGGGTTGCAGTGTCTACACAATTATAGGCATCTTATGTGCTGTCCAAAATGATCATCTACACTTCTCTTAAGCTTTTGTCATGTTCATAATGGTAAAATAGTGGTGAATCTGGGGAAAAATTCTTTGGGGACTATATTGCTTTGACACCTTGCATGTACCTCTCCACCAAAAAGAAGTTTGAGGTCCAAAGCTTATCTCCAAACTACTGTAAAACAATGCCTTAGGCATCAGACTAAGTGTATTCATAACCATTTCTTTTAGCGAGGTAGCTTTATAGAGGCATTAAACTTCAGACATCTGGCTTTTATCACTGCCACTGTGAATAATTCAAACTTGTACTACATTCTAGAGCAAGTTAACATCACCTCAGATCACTGAATGACTGTTTACATTTCAACCTTTTTATGATGCAGGGAATTGGTGAAATTCCTCTGGATTTATATGGTTGTTTGTACCTCATATGTTTACAATGGCTCAGCCAGTCAGATTTAAGAACCAGAGATATTTATTTTATTATGCTTGTTTAAGGCATTAAACTGGGTTTACTGAGGTTGATCTTACTCATAAAGTGATTCTACATGTGAGATTTTATGACCATCTCTGCAATACACCAGACCAGTGATTTCATACACGGCATTTCAGTGCATCACTGCTCAAAAATGTGTTTGTGCTTTTGATACTGTAATGAACAGGACGTAATGCTGTGGAGAGCTGCTCCCAGATCAGTGCTCTCCCTCTGAATGAGGCCTGATAAACTTGGTGACCTTTATGTTTGAGGAAGTGACTTGGAAATAGTGGTTGAATTTACCAACTCATGTAAATCATATGTTGTGAACTAAAAGCACTTATTTCCTTTTTGGCTGCTAGGAAGTGAATCAGGAAGTCTATAACTTCCTGGCTACAGCTGCTGCCAAGTATGGTGTTGGCTTCTGGAAACCAGGATCAGGAATCATTCACCAGGTAAACAGCTCCATTAAATGTGCCTAATTTTGGAGATCACACACAGTCTACCACTCAGCTGCACAAAGAGATTAACTACTAGAGGTATAAATGTATTGATGCATCAGCTTCAAGGTTATTGTGCTACGACTTCAATTTTAGAATGTTAGGCTTGATTAGAATAACGTTCAATCCACTAATAGGTATGTGTGTATATATAAATATCCTCTAATATTTCAACAAAATAAAGTTCTTCCACTTCCCAACGAAATGGTTGGTTTGTGTTTATGGTCTGTATTTTACTGTTATGTAAATAATTATTCAGACACATTGGTGTACTCAATATAATGTTTAATCAAATCACAGCTGACAAGGGACATTGCAAATGTTAAGGTATTTGTTTAATAAATATACAAATTTGTTTCATGTAACTTATGTTGCATGATTATGTAAATTGAAAACTTTTTTTTTTTTTTGCTAGCTTAGCTACACCAGCATGCCACAGCTTTAACTGACTCCTTATTTTACAATTTATTAGGTAGATGTAAAATAGAAATTTTAATGTCTTAGTTTAAAAAAAAAAACCAAAACACCATTGTTGATCTGCTAACTGCTACCTAGGGTTGGGCATTTCACAATATTATTCAAATATACAATGAATATCCTTGGGTCTTTTTTTAAAAAAAAAAATTCTTTGACCAAGGATAGTTTAAGATGGCATTCGGACATCTCATGGTGCTTATCTATGAGAACAGTTAGAAATGCTTAATTGCATATCATCAGACACCCTCTGAGATTTGTTTTTTGAGCTTTCATGACTCAAATATTCTGACTCATCCTTACTGCTAACTGTGCAATCCAGCTATCCCAAACATTAAGTTAGCTACGTTAGCACAGCTATGTCCTATAGCTGAAACTTCCTGTCACCATGTTAGATTTATCACGTGTGTGTGTGTGTGTGTTTTATATATATAATAATAAAATATAATATATATATATATATATATATATATATGGGTACATGTATCTACTGACTTGCTGATATTGGTGTGTATATTCTATACACATTTACTGATTTGCTTAGCTTGTACTACAGGTTTTATCACTTTAGATTAACGTGTGTTTAAGGATCCAGGGTGTCTCTCCCCCCTCTGTGATAAAATGGCAATTAGTAAATAACAGGTCATGTTGTGCCCAAAAAGTAACTAATTGTGCAAAAAGAACAGCACGTATCATCTTTGACGTATTTCCATTCTATCTAGTTTGCGTATTTGTAAGGTGTAAAGAAATACTTCAAGGTGATTGGACAGAAACTCCCACGTACGAGAGACAGGCTCAAAAAATATATATTACCCCCTCCCCCCCCCCCACCCCCCCAAAGTAGCTACACGAAGTGCTTTTTTCATGGAAGTACTTAGAAACCTTGTGTTTGCAATGGAAATGTGAACTCTGCATTTGATACCAAATTTTATACATGCCAAACTATGTAATTGTAATAGGCTGTCCAAGAGGAGTTAACCATTTATAAAAAACATGGTTTTGTGTGCAGAGGATCTTTAAGCAGCAGACATTCTGCTAACTTATTAATGAAAGTTATTAATACATTTACTGTGTCTTGTGGAGAAATTTTAGAAATGTATTGGATCATTTTCTAAAGAATAATATTCTGATTTTGTGAATTGTGAAAGTTGCAGTTCTGCACATACAGAAATTACCATGAAATACATAGAGCTGCACATGCACTTGTACCCACGTTACTACTCTACTGCTACACTTGCTGTTCACCTGGCGTTAAAGAAATGTGTTAAAATATTTATTTCTGTATAGATTATCCTGGAAAATTATGCATACCCTGGAGTGATGCTGATTGGCACAGACTCGCACACGCCCAACGGTGGTGGTCTTGGGGCCATCTGCATTGGAGTGGGCGGAGCTGACGCCGTAGATGTCATGGCAGGAATTCCATGGGAGCTGAAATGTCCCAACGTGAGTGCGATCATAAGTAAATCATCTCCAGCTCCATTTAAACCCTCACCTGTGTCCCTTGGAACTCCTTCTTTTTAATTTTCTTGTCCTTTCAATTGAAGTGTAATTTGCATGTTATTCACTTTCAATTTCAGGCTTAGAAGGCAGTTGTAGACCTTTATCCTTTCTTAGGCATTTTAAATGACCTCTCTTACTTTCTTGCCTGCTTGCTCTGTTTCAGGTGATTGGGGTGAAGTTGACAGGCAGTCTTTCTGGTTGGACATCTCCTAAAGATGTCATTTTGAAAGTTGCAGGCATTCTGACTGTGAAAGGAGGTACAGGTGCTATTGTGGAATACCATGGACCTGGAGTCGACTCCATCTCCTGCACAGGTGCATATGCATACACTTAAAATTTACGTTGTGACCCAGAATCAATTAAGTTTACTGTGTTCACCATCTGCAGCTTTCTCAAAATATTCCACAAAAGAAAAGCTTCAGTTTAGCAGTCATTTCTGTTTAGGATTACCTTCAGTGTTTTCCAAGTGTAAATATTGCAGTTCAGTAAGATTTTGAATTGCATTTCAGTAGGATTTTGAATTGTGTTTGTGCTGGTTTCAGGCATGGCAACTATCTGTAATATGGGAGCTGAGATTGGAGCCACAACATCCGTGTTCCCCTACAACCACCGCATGAAGACCTATCTGGAGAAAACCGGACGCAAAGGTGACTGTTTACCCCTTATTTCATGAATGGTCATATTGTTCTATTTAAAAGAAAGAAAGTAGTTTTTCTGTCATCATCCATCAAAATGTTGTAACTTTTGCATACCTCTGAAATATCTTAAGTTTTGATAGTCGTTGTGCAGTTGGAGAAAGTTAATTTTACCCAAAATATTGTTTTTATCTCCTCCTTCCCACCACCTGTCATCAGGCAGAAACACTCAGCTAGCTCAGAGACCCTGCCTGATACCGTTTCAGTCAAATACAGTGCCCTCCACAAATATTTTTTTACAGCTCATTTTGCTCAAGATTACCAAGGGTGCCAATATTTGTGGAGGGCACTGTATGTCACATCAAGGGAAAAAAAGCTAAGACTTTTAATGAAAAGGATCAACTAGGTTATCAGCACTAATGAGCTCAGTTCCGACATTACTTCTCACAATCGTTCATTCTTTTATTGTTGTTTTCAGAGATTGCTGAGCTGGCCGATGAGTATAAAGAGTGTTTGGTTCCTGACTCAGGCTGTCACTATGACCAGCTTATTGAGCTCAACCTGAGTGAGGTAGGTCAAATGTTCATACTCTGTATGAACGGAGTGAAGACTAGAGATGGGGCCAATTTAACAAAACAAAATACACAGAAAAAACTAAAGGGTTACATTCGTAAACAAATGTTTGGCACCCACATCAAATGAATGAATAATTCAACACATCTTCGGGGACTGAACTGAACTATGGCTCCCTGTAAGATGTTCACTTATGATGACTGACTATATTATTAAAATATGTTGAACATATTTGTTGTAAGGCTCCAATAGACAATCATTTCACTACAAGTGTAGTATTTAAATTTCATTGCAAAAAATGAACTCCAATTTAAATAAATCCTAAAATATATTCAGGCTGTAGAACTATATTCAAAGCCTACAAATATATTCATAAATGGAGTAACACTGAAGGGTAATGCTAAATAGTAGATATGACTGAGTTGAGAGTTCTCTTTCACCAAATACTTTTAGCCAGATAATGCAACTGTTTAGTGTTCAGATTCTAACTTTGTGTTTGTTGAGGCCTGTGGTTTAATGGCAAGTATAAGCAGTACGCTGTTTAATTTAAGTGATAATTCTGATAAACAGACTATCTAAATTTGAAACGGTGATTATCATTAGGTTTTTTTATATTATTAAAATCAATTATCATCCTGTTCCTATTCAAGAGAATCTGAATTAATTTGACATGCATGCCTACATCAAATGTTACTGTGATGTTTAAGCCTAATTTTGTCTTTTTGCTTGTTAGCTAAAACCTCACATCAATGGACCCTTTACTCCTGACCTGGCTCATCCAGTGTCTGAAGTTGGAGCTACAGCTCAGAAGAATGGCTGGCCCCTCGACATCAAAGTGGGTGAGTTGATGTGCACACATGCACATATGCTTCTCAAACCTAACTGTATATCCAAATATTTGTTAGTTTAATTACATATTGGCCAACAAATTTTGCAGTTTATACCCAAATAGATTGTCTAAAAACTATGGTACAAGTTAAGATCTGACCAGATCAAGACTAAATTTAGGAATTCTTTTATTTCAAGTTAGTAAATCCTTGGAAATTGTAATTCACTCAATTTTGATAATTAAGTCTCACACACAAACAAAAAGATGTAATCGAATCAACTAAAAAGTTAGTTTGTTACCTCCTCAGCTACCATCGGGGTGGGGGTGCTACTAAGTTGTTTTTGCTCCCCAGGTTCTTTCCATTTACCAGAACTTTGTCACTTTGTTTCTGCAATTCTCCGTAAAATGAACAAACATACAGTCAGAGTTCAGGCTTCAAGGTGGCTGCCAGTACTTTAGCCATGTGTGGTATTTTTGTACTTTATTTATTATTTTTGGTCATTCAGTGTTAGAAACTACATACAGTAGTCAATTTGAGATTACTTAATAGCTCAGTGAGGTTTAAAGCAGTGTGTGATTGGGGCATGAAGTTTGCATGATGCCAGTTGGTGGGCTACAAGCTTCCAGTACATGCGTTTGGAGTACGAGGAGAAAACTGTGGAATTTATTTATTTTTTTGCTTTAAGTCGTACTTCAAGTCCATAATTGCAGGCCATCATGTTGCATACAGACGTCTAATAGGTTGTGATCTGATGTTTTATAGGTCTGATTGGTAGCTGCACAAACTCCAGCTATGAGGACATGGGCCGTGCAGCCTCTCTGGCCAAACAGGCTCTGGATCGCGGCCTGAAATGCAAAGCTCAGTTCACAGTCACACCTGGATCAGAACAGATCAGAGCTACCATTGAGAGAGATGGATATGTAAGCACTCACACATACATATTTAAAATCATATAGAAAAAGTTTGGAACAATATTGTTATTTTTTGTACAATAATAATTGTATATTAAGCTTGAATAACAATGTAAATTTAGAGGAACTATTATCGTCTGCAGAATTATTGTGAGAAATGATATTGTGATCCAAGTATAGTTAGTAATTACACTTGCGCATTACAGAGCCGTACCCTGTAATTTGTATTTTTTTATGTTAATACATTTATCATATAACTACCAAGTGGACTAGCTTCCAATAACCTATATCCATGGGTTCTCCAGGTTTGTGCCATTTTTCCATGTGATGTTTAAAGTATGTACAGTGGGGTCCAAAAATGAGACCACACTGAAAATCTGATATTCATTTATTTATTTAACTTATTTTTCCCTGATAATCCTGGAGATAAACAATTTTTTTTTTGAAAGTTTGAAACATTTATAACAAAACCACAAATGTCTCTTTTTTATTAAGTTGTGTGAAGCAAAATGAAGAAATATCTGCACTATTTATTAGTTTATTATATTTTATTAGTTTATTATAAAATTCTGCACTATTTATTAGTAACAAATTTGTGACGTTAAAACCAGATCATGTTAAGGTCAGATTGTTTTTGAGCCTCATCTCTTCCAATGAAGTGGAGTTGATCTACTCATAAGGCTTTCGCACGAACTTGTGGAGCTAATGCAGCTGAAGTGTACAGTCATTAAAGCTAAAGAGGAACTTGATGTATTAAACACTAAGCAATTCTGGAATCCAAGTAAATACTTCAAAAGAAGTTTTACTCCAATGGTTATGGTGGTATTGTTTTAAATTAGAAAAGAATGCAAAATAGAAGCATTTTCAGTCATCTCAGATTTTTGGAATCCCCTATTTATGTGTAGTTCATGGACTGGTGATATTCTGTTAGTATAATCTATAATTACATGTCTTGTATAATGACTACTTTAGAACAGTAGATTAGAATGACTGGTCATATCATGCTAAATCAATAATAAAACAAAGAAATCAACACTAAATTGAATTATCATGATATTCAATTTAATCATTAATCAGCTCAGGGAAATTGTACATGGAAGATTTAAATATAAGCTAGACATGAAAGGTATTCTTAGATCTTTTGTTTAAAATTAATTTGAGAGCAACAAGAAGTTATTACGTGATTATGTTGTAATTATAGAATTTGTTTTCCAAGTTATCAGCTGTAAAGCATGATTGCTACTTTGGAAATGCAAGGCGTTCTAGATAATATAAGATCTTATAACTTCATTCTTGAGGTCTAAAGCTCTGTTTATTTGGTTCCGTACCCCTAGCTTCGTTTTCATTCTTTGAAAGCTGTTAGGCAGGACCTAGTACATTAGAATGATTGTATGCATTTCTATAAATTAGTTTTTTATTATTGAAAAGTTTATTCCAAACTTTGTGTACACCCCTGTGTTCATATTTGTCTAACCTGTGCAGGCTAAGATCCTAAGGGATGTGGGCGGTGTGGTTCTGGCTAATGCGTGTGGACCGTGCATTGGGCAGTGGGACAGGTGAAGGAACTGCAGTACACAGAAACTATTCTCAGTCTTCATTTACTTTACTTTACTGTAGCCTGTTGAAAACCAGACAAGTTTCTTTGTAATGTATGTATCAAGTTTGTTTTTTGTGTGTGTGTGTGTGTGTGTCTTTTGCAGACGTGATGTGAAGAAAGGTGAAAAGAACACCATTGTTACCTCCTTCAACAGAAACTTCACTGCCAGGAATGATGCAAATCCAGCCACTCACGCTTTCGTCACCTCTCCTGAGGTACAGACACAAACAACTTAGACACAGGATGTGAATGATTTACAGATTAACTGTAAACCAACAAATAAGCTGTTTGACCAGTCATGTCACTTAGATGTTTAATTTCCAAAAAAACAGTTTTTATCTTGAAACAGCAGGTTAATTTTTCAAGTTGATGGTTTTTGAATTGTACACATGAGAGCACAGCAGACAATTTCAGACCATAGGTATTTAGATGCACCGTTACGATATATCGGTTCAAGGCATTAATTGAGGCAGTAAGCTAAATATATACAAAAACTTTATTTATGGGGTGCCTTCTATTGTAAGGTGGCTGTCCTGTTAACCTCTAAATTTCAGCTGAAAACAATATTTGTGAAAATGATACCGTTTTTAAAGATTTATTTTGAAATGATATGGAAAAGTTCAGATTTATTCCAAATTCCTTCTGTTAGCAAATTTTATTACTGTGACAGTGTTTGTATTCTTGTTTTATACCTGCTTCTTTTTATCTGTTCAGACTTGAGCAGCTTTTTTGCATGAGTCATAAAGGTTGATTTTAAAAACATAACTTCATGCTTCCTACATACACATTATGCACCAAAATATTTTTTTCTGAGGTTTGAACAGACAAAAGGAATCAGTGATGCTGCATATCATATTATTCACTCCCGATGAACTGATGAGTGAGCGATGTTTACTAACACACTGCATCAAACTTTCATTCTCAAAAGACAAAAAAAGTTGGTACAGGCACTTTAAATACTCATGATGTTCTTTATAACCTGATGTTCTTGAAACCAAACTGTAAGATAATGTAATATTGCTCTCTCGCTCTCTCGCTCTCTCGCTCTCTCGCTCTCTCGCTCTCTCGCTCTCTCGCTCTCTCGCTCTCTCGCTCTCTCGCTCTCTCGCTCTCTCGCTCTCTCGCTCTCTCGCTCTCTCGCTCTCTCGCTCTCTCTCAGATCGTCACTGCTCTAGCGATAGCAGGCACTCTGAATTTTAACCCAGAGACAGATTACCTGACTGATTCCAAAGGAGAGAAGTTTAAGCTGGTGGCCCCTACAGGTGATGAACTGCCATCACGAGACTTCGACCCTGGAGAGGACACGTACCAGCACCCACCCACAGAGGGGGGGTCAGTCAGAGTGGATGTGAATCCGCAGAGCAACAGGCTGCAGCTGCTCGAGCCCTTCCTGAAATGGGATGGTAAAGACCTGGAGGACTTACAGGTGTTGATTAAGGTGAGAGAAATATTTTATTGGAATTGTGCAATTTCATCATTCACTAATGAGGAGAGTGAAGCTGGAGACTTTAGTTGATGTACATTAATGAATTGGGAAGGTTGTTAATGCTGTCAATACCTCATCGCAATTTTTTTTTTTTTTTTGGTTTTTATACCATTTGAAAATGCCAGCTACCCTTTATGTTGTATCAACAATTTGTCAAATGGGCTGTGAGAAATTGAATTAAAATTATGTAAAGTGAAATGTACATTAAAATGGAGTTTTCTTTTCCTTAAAATGATCGATTTAGAGATACAAGATTTTATCTTAATCTTAAATACTAGGTTTATGGTGGGTCTGCATTTTTATAAAGAACATGTGGGGCTGCTTGCAAAGAGATTTTCTATCTATCTAGCTATCTAGCTAGCTATCTAGCTTGTGTGTGTGTGTGTGTGTGTGTGTGTATAGATAGATAGATAGATAGATAGATAGATAGATAGATAGATAGATAGATAGATAGATAGATAGATAGATAGATAGATAGATAGATAGATAGATAGATAGATAGATAGATAGATAGATAGATAGATAGATAGATAGATATAATGTATGTGTGTGTATATGTGTATGTATGTATATATATTATTATAGTTAAAATGCAGCCTACTGTTAAGGTTGTTAATTATTGAACTAGTTATGGCTATTCTTAAAGGAAAGTTACATGATTTTCAGAGTTTATGTATAATTTAGTCATTCAGAGTGATTCTTTTCTTTTGAAATTTGACATTTTTAAATCCATACTTGTTGGCGAGGTACATGCCACATTATGTATATAAACTGAATGGAATGAAACAAATTGGCAACAACTACTACTAGACTGGCTGTATTTTACCATTGAAGGTTTCTCTGTCTCTCACTCTCACTCACTCACTCACTCACTCACTCAGGTGAAGGGGAAGTGTACTACAGATCACATTAGTGCTGCTGGGCCATGGCTGAAGTTCCGTGGTCACCTTGACAACATCTCCAACAACCTGCTGATTGGTGCGGTGAACATTGATAACGATGCTGTCAACAAGATCAAGAACCAGCTGACCGGAGAGTATGGGGGTGTACCAGACGTGGCTCGCTTCTATAAGGTATGCACACTCAGGCTCTGTTGTAGGGTCTGGATACGTGGTCATGTCACTCGCTGTATAACAGGTTCTAATAAAGATCAGGGAAATATAAATACTGTGCAAGCATATAGTGTGATAATAAAATAACAAAACGGTCAATAACTTCCATTGTGAAAACTTTATCAATGCAGCATTTACTAAATATGTAGCACCCTGTAATGTTGATACAATCAACATGATTGTTGCAGCAAGTTGATCCACACTACAACTCTATTACAAATCGATTTAAAATCGCTTCTGTTAAAGAGAGAATTTGAAAGCGTGCTTCCAGTACATAGAGAGGGACTAAAGAAAGCAGTTATTAGTGGATTAATTAAAACAATAGTCCATAGGTTGTTCTTTTATTGAAGTAGTTGTTAATTGCTGACCTAACCTAAATGTAACTGATGTATGATTGTTTAGACAGTGCAGAGTCCGGTGGGTGATGTTCTCTTTTACATGTTTCTGTGCAGGCTAATGGTGTGCAGTGGGTGGTTGTGGGAGACGAGAATTATGGTGAGGGCTCCAGTAGAGAGCATGCTGCTCTAGAGCCACGACACCTGGGAGGAAGAGCAATCATCGTCAAGAGCTTTGCCAGGATCCATGGTATGTGTGTGAGGGGGGAAAATTTGAGTATTGTTCGTGTTTGTGTGTGTGTGTAAAAGTCTAATGCACTGTGGGATTAGATTACTTTGTCAGGGGCATGTCTGTGACAAAACTGTTGGCAATAAAAAAATAAATACAACAGGTTGAGCAGGTTTCTAGTGGGTTGGATTTTATTATAGAAGTTAATTTTAGTTCTTTAACCCCATTCCAAGCCAAGCCCAAGGTCCCTGTAGTTAATGAATAATTATTATTACTTATTATGTAATAAGTTTGGATTTTTAAGGGGTTAAGGAACTGACAAGGATATAACTAGTCTTTTAATTCTGAAAATATGTTCTAATATAAAAAGTAATGCTTCATACCTGTAGCTGCTGTTTAATCTGCTTTAATGAGCCTGTGCGATCTTACCTTTCATCATTAATTACTTGGGTAGAATATATGTAGCCAAAAATCTTTTTTTTTAAATTTATTTATATATTTTTCTTTCCCCAATGCAAAGTAAAATCTACCTGAAAAAACATGGAGATGGGACTAAAATATAAGACCGCTGCTGAGTTTGGTGAAAAACAGTAGGCCTGTAATTTTTTTCCAAGGAAAGGGGGAGAAAAACACTGACATCCGATCTGCGCTGCAATAAAATTACAGATATGCTCCTGTAACAGAGGAAATTATCCCAGGACCCTAAGTATATTCAGTTTGGTCCAAATAGGGCTTAAGTGTACATGTAGCATGTTTGAGTGGTTGTTTTCTCATTGAAATGTCAACAAATGCATCATTTTCTGTTACGCACAGGACTGCAGGATTATAAAACATAAGTCACTATGAGCTTGTTTCACCTTGCATTAACACATTTCATAACCAGATCGGATTTGCGTATACTTTGACCAGATTTCATTTACACTTGTAGATGCAAAGTGTAAACAACCTCCTAGAGCTGATATAGGATCTGTTTTTGTGATCGATTGCTGTACACAGGGTTGTAATCTGCTAGATGAGCACTAAAATCTTGACACCGGTTAGATTACAGGAAATGGGAAATTCAGTGCATCTTTTTTTTTGTGAATTTTGCCTACAAAAATGACCAAATCTCATCGGATATTATTGTTGTCTTTATAATAAATTAACATTCCAGGATCAATGCAGTTCAATCACCACTGCAATACCTTACCTCTAATATTCAAATTGCTTGTGTCCCTCTGCAGAGACTAACCTTAAGAAGCAGGGCCTGCTGCCTCTGACCTTCTCAGACCCTCGGGACTATGACAAGATCCGCCCTGATGACAAGATTTCCATCGTTGGTCTGAAGTCTTTCACCCCAGGCAAGGTCAGTCCACTCCACTGTGCTCTTTCTGGTCTGTCAGCTCTTCTGTCCTCTTCAAGATCAACAGCCAGCCAACCACTGCATTTGCATGCTGGCTAATCTTAGCTTTACTGCAGATGTGTAAAATAATATGGATATTATATACTATTCACTAAATTTAGGACCTTTTCCATTCCTGCCAAAGAGGGAGACAAACCCCAATGCCTTTTCACACTTCCTGAAAAAAATGGCCACAAATGCTGTCTTTCGCATGAGTCCATGGCTGTTTGCTCATTTAATGCTCAGAGCATCAAGCTGAAATACACACAGCTCTGCTGTTGAACTTTTTGCTGCTCGGACACACAGCTCACAACTCACTGCTGTCAGTGCAAATTATGTAAATTCATGACTGGAGTTTTGCTGAGTTTGCACAGTGCACATGCATGCAAAATGGAAAGAAAAAGCAGTAAATTCTACTCATTAAGTTTATAGCAGTTTGTGATAATTATTGATGAATAAAAAAGCAAAAGCATTGAACAATAACGCTTGTATCAGTAATTTCTGTCTCTCTTTTGCTCTCCAGCCTTTGGCAGCAGTGCTGAAACACTCTGACGGCAGTTCGGAGAGCATTGTGCTCAACCACACCTTCAACGAGACGCAAATTGAGTGGTTCCAGGCTGGCTCCGCCCTCAACAGGATGAAGCAGCTCCAGAAGTGAACAGCAGGAGGAGTGGGGACAGGAGTTGGAGATGTGTGGGGTCATGTAAATGATGGGGAGAAAATGCACATTCAGAGGATAGTTTGTAATCAACTAGGCTAGTAGTGGATTACTCACATACCCATTATAGAGCACAGTCTATACCTCACACATGCATACACACACACACATAACAGGTCGCTGTACAGATTGAACGCGCACACCAGACACACACCCCACACACACACTCCCTCAGGATTACTGTATTGTGCAGACAAGGCACACACACACATGCATGCATTTTTTTTGTTGTTTTTAAATATTGTATTAACCGAACCTTGTCCACACCATGTCTGTCTAGCACTTATTGTCATAGTGACCTTACTGACATTGTTACTGTAGCAGGTGTATATAGACACTCCAATTCAGTCTTTTCTCTCTCACGTCACTCTTTACTCCTTTAGCCGTCCTGTGAAAATAGCTGCTTCAGCATTGGTGACTCTGCTTTTGGCTGTGGCCTGGACCTGTGTCAATAATGAATATTAGACTGAATCTCTTGTGTACTGCAATATGTAGCTCATCTATTTAGTGTGTTGTATTTTTAAGCTGCAGTTTCATGACTGTAGCACTATATAGGGAGTAGGGAGCTATGTTCTATAGGATTTCTGAGCTGTGGGGCCTAATGTGATCTTGTAATGAAAATACAATTTTTGGTGCTGGGTTGCGGTGAAATTTGGCACTAGCAAGGATACACTCCCCCTAAACCCTCCCCAAACTCTTCCAGTCTTGTGTAGCTGAAGTGCAAATCCAGTTGTTTGGCTTTACCCGAACAGATGCCAGTTCTTTGTGCATCGTATTTATTCTGGCTTCATTGTCATAAACGTGAATGACTCTGGCTGTAAACATCTGCTAGTAAACCACTGTTAACGGTTACCACCACTCCGGTAGTATCCTTTAAAGCTAAACTATATGTGATCTGTTTTTTGGAGTTTTTTGGTGGGACTTTTCATCCATGCTAATTTGCGGTACAGCCTTGGCCTAACGACAGCCTTGTTATCTGAGTGCACCATCACCCCCTATGATGTATTGGTTTCAGAGTTTCACACTCAGCTTGTTCCCACCCTAATAAGTATACGTTTCTGCCTAAATTTAGCCCAGAATTTCTCATTTTTATCCTTAGATGTTGACTTGTAGGGCCACAAGACTGCTGAATTGGTTACTGATTTGAATGTTACATTGACAACACTTCCAAGAGCTCTTCTAAAATTCTAGATTAGTTGATCAGTGAGGCAACTTCTGTAAAAAGTAGTCTTGAGCTGAGTGGATTTTCCCCCAGCTAATCTCAGGGTTAACTTCGATAGATGCCAGAGTTAACTCACTAACTCACAAATCAAACTTTGCACCGGTTTAGATCACCGAATTGGCACTCCACTAAGAGAAAATGCAGCTTAGTTGTAGTCACTGCTTGTGTGGCAGAACTAGCGTTCAGAGTCAAGGCTGAATTGGAAGAGAGCTACTTCATAATGAATGCTAATTATTTTTGCTAATCATTTCTGCATTGGAAATAGTCTTTTTTTTTTTTTCATTCCTGTAATACTGTTGTGTGATCACTCAATGAGTCTCAGATCATCTTTAGAAACTATTTTCTCAGCTTGTGTGTGTGCAGCCTTGTCCTCCAGCTTGTCATGTTGATGACCCCACTCTCTGTGCTGACTCATGTCCTGTCTTCAGTGGTTACCATCTTGTCGTGTTTTAAGAAACTAGACGCACAACAGCGGTCTGCAGGCTGTGTTTTAAAACACATGGCCTACCACACATAGTCTTGTGATTCACTCCTTTTTCAATAGCTAATTTACAGTTGTTTAAGCCTATATCAAGAGCTTTTACTGCTAGCAAAATGACATCTTGAAGAATCTGTAGTGGTTTGCCTGAATGTGATCATATTTAGTAAAATGTAAGTGAAGGGTGGAGCTTTTGAATGGCTATTGAAGAGAACTGCAGCTGAATGTCAGTCAGATTAAAAGGTAATTCCACTGATTTTTCAGCATTGGTTAATGTCTGGACTTTTGTAATGAGTTAAAATCTTCTTGTAAAACTGTCATTTCAATTTAAATGATCAAATAATCTCAAAACAAGCATGAACATGTATAAATAGTCTATGAGAACATTCAGTGATATCAGATTGTAATGGCGTACTTTAAGTGCGAACGTGGAAAGCACTTGTGGATTTACTTATTTAACTTAGTTTTCAGAGCCTGTGGTTTAGTTTTCATGACCCACTTTAAAGTGTTGAGCTACATTTTAAGTGAAGGTTTCCTTCTGAACATTTGGTTATAGTCTTGGACTATGCTGCAAACCCAGATCCTGATATTCTCAAGTTGTAAATAGCTTGTTTGAAGTGCTTTTGGATTGGGATAAAAAGGGAGAACCTAGTTCTGTAAGATTTGACAGAATGGCTGTGCACCTTTTTGATTTCCCACCACTTATGAACTGTACCTTTTTAATTTCATGAGATTGAGATGTATTATACAGGTCGAGCTTGTTATTGTTCTTGTAGTAAACTCATTCGATGCTAACTGCTTGAGATCTAAGCCTTGGTTTCTTTCCTCTGGTTCTGCATTAATCTACAAAAATGCAACTAGAATCAAGCATTAAAACAAGCATTATAGTCTGTTGTAGCTTTAGAATAACAGGTTCGCTCTGAAGTTTTCACAATTATGTGCAGTTCTCGCTTACTGAGCCGAATTGCTGCAAACCGCCCTGTCCTGACCTGGCTTATGGTCAGCACTTGTGAAGACTTGCCAGCTGTATGATGTTATAAAAAAAACCACATCTGTGTGCTTGTGATGTGATGTGCTTAAGACCTGTAATATCTGCTGAAATTTTACTGTACACTCACAAGTGCACATGCACTGTCAACTGAACTGACCTGTTATTGATATCATTTCCTAACATCTGGTGTCTCCTCTACATCCAAAAATGCGTCAAGATCTGTCTCAATGTCTCTGATTTTAATATTGATTTTTTTTTTTTTTCCTCTCTAGAAGGATGTGATTTGAAAGCTCGCAGTTTTATTGCTGGCAGAGGTGTTGATAAAGTCTAGAGAATTTCCTAAATTAATGACAATAAAATATTCCAGATGATGGTAACATGTTGTTTTAGCTTGATTTTCATAGAAATGCACACACATCATACAAATACGTGCCAAATACAGAGGAAATTGGGCCCAAATAAATGTGCAAGACCTGGTAGACCACCGAAACTGTCTCACCAGCACATAAACAGATCAAGCTCTGCTCTTGTCACGTTTATAAAAAAAAAAAAAAAAAAAAAAATCCACAAGTTTCTGTTCGTCCTTCCACTGTGAGCAGACAATGCCGAGTCTGAAAGGATGTGTAGCTGCCCAGATCTAAAATTGCACTAGAGCACAAAAACAGAACATTTGGATTATGAAGTTCGATTTAATGGATTAATACTTCTAAATTTAAGATCTTTAAAAGTTACTGAAGGCAGCAATTTGCCACTCAAGCAATCAAGATTCTTTAAGCCATTTCAACAGCCAGTGGTTAAGCACAGTTGATGATTGGTGCATGTTGTGGGATGTTTAACATGAGGAGTTAGTGGTTTGATCAAAGACGTGAATGCTGATGGATGCAATTTTAATATATCATGCGATAACCTTTGGACGTTTTGATTGGGAAGACACCAAGCACAATGTTGAAAAGATCAAGACACTTATTGAAGAAGCTGCTGGTGTTCTTCAAACAATGGACAGACCACCTCAGAGTCCAGACTTCAACATCACTGAAAGTGTCTGGGATTGCTTGGATCATGAGAAGCAGAAAATTTAACCAACTTATAGTGAACTATGGAGGTGTGAAAAAATACTGAACGCAAATCGCCCATAAGATTAGTTGTTGAGGCTTGGGTTTCATTTTCTGTTGTGTTTTCTGCTGTTTTCTTGACAATGAAAACCTTGTACTTAATGACTGTTTTGATAGGAAATTAAGTGACTTTTGCAAAGCATTTTACATATATGGCTATTTCCTAAAACTGTACCTGCTCACAGAATTTGAATGTGTTCAGATTTGCTTTGTGCCGAGTTCCTTTGAACTACAGATCTGATGTGTTTGACCTTCATATCTGTGATGGTTTGCTGTATATTTTGTTTTCTTCAGGCTTTCGGGGGGAGGAGAGTTTGTAGAGGCCATGAGCAGATTACATAATCACATTATATCACTGTACAGGCTCTAAGGCCCATATGTTAGAGTGCCCTTATGGTTTATTCATAATATGTAAGCAATATAAGTATAATGGTATTAATACCTACCAGAGATAGAAATAGAAATCAATAGAAACCATATACTTTATATTTAATATAGACAGTATACGCAGTCATGTGGAGATGTTTGAATGACGTTTGCTTTTCTAGAGAGCGCACTTCACACTTTAATGCACAAACACTTTATTTGCTGAATTTAATCAATAGTTGCTGATTAAATTGGTGAAAATGTGAAAACGTAGCAAATTGTGCTCTAAAATTTGCTGAAAAACACAGTTTGAACTGGCTTCCTGTAGAGGACGTGCTCGCTTTTTACACAAAAAAATCAACTAATTTCATCTTCAATACATCAATATTTATTGGATAAAACGTTCATTAATTAATTATAATCTGACGGTTGATTAGGTCCAATAAATTAAGAGTATTTTATAAATTAGAACTTGAACTACAGTCGAGCTTCTATAAAGATAAAAGTAAACAGATTGAGGATGATTTTCCTTCAGAATAATTCACGTTTTAAGTCTTGATATGTATATTTTATCGTTAGGATTGGTGTGTAGTTTTAAAAACTGATCACTTTATTTATTTATTTAAGGCTGATTTTCTGTCATCTGGCCGCAGGCGCTGTGACGTAAAATGGCACGGACTGTCGTGAATTCACAGCACACGTGTGGCAGCTTCAGCTAAAGATTGGAAGAGCTTCGGGTTTTTAACTGCGGAGCGACTTTAATGCTAATTTAACCGAATATGGGTAAAACGGACAGTTGACCAGAACAGTGGCTATCTACCGAGCATTAGGGTCTGGCAGAAAACAGAGAAGGTGGGTGAACATGAGCGGACAGCTAGCCTAGCTGCGCGGCGTAGCCCAGTTCGTTTAACCGACCCTGGTGAGTGAACGCGCGGCTCTGACCGGTGAGACCGCCGTCGGGTAAAATGTCCTCTCTGACCGGTGAAAGACGGGCTACTAGAAGTAACTGAAGTAAATGTGGCTGCCAAAACAACTCAGTTAAACAACTTTCGGGTCCGGAAGCTCCTGGGGTAAATTACCGTTGCAGGGACCCTGTAGACCCTAAGCTAGCTAACGTTACATGCACGAGGGTGAGTTTGGCTTTTTTCCCCCCCGAGTTTCTCGTTCCACCTTAAAAGACGCGGCCGTCACCTCCTCCCGCTAGAAAACAGCTGCAGCACCATTTAAGGCGGAACGAGACCTTCGAACAAGACGCTGGTGAAAAGGAAGCCACCTTTAGCCTCGTCTGTTAGCTGTATGTCCGCAGACACTGGCGTCTGCTGTGCTCTCGCTGTGGACTCGCGTTTGTCCGCTTTCTCTCGTAGGATGTTCCTGGTGGTGGAGATGGTCGACACGGTGCGGATTCCTCCGTGGAATTTCCATCGGCAGCTTAACGAGGCCGTCGCTGAAGAGCTCAACAAGAAACTGGCCAACAAGGCAAGACCTGCATCCACTGTTTCCCAGCTTCAGTTCTGTAGAGCTGCACTGCACGTCAGCTGTCGACCAGTGCACGTCTTCTGGATCAAGTACAAAAACAAACGACGACGTGGAACTCCCTTCACGCAGTTTCACTCACTTAACCCTGCATTGTTTTCTATGACTGAGGACAGCATAAAAATATTAATTCAACTTAAGAGCTTTTCTTAAAAAGTTACAGAAATTGCCGAGGTTTACACCTTGTGTTAAATAAGTGAAGCTAAGGAACATTTTTGGCTCTTTATTTTTGCATCACTGCAAAGTTTGCTGCCTCAGTCACCAGCAGTGCACCTTTTGCAAACAGTTGTCCTTATATTGAAGGTAATCTCAAACGACCGACCCCATTCCTGTGTACAAATGGTTGACTGAATAAAAAGAAGCAGTTTAACCTTCATAATACATCCCCTTTTACCCTGTACGTCAGTGGTCAGAACCCCCCACAGAGCATGTACTATTTGGGTGGTGGATCATTCTCAGCACTGCAGTGACACTGATATGGTGATGGTGTGTCAGTGTGTGTTGTGCTGGTACAAGTGGATCAGACCCAGCCATGCTGCTGGAGTTTTTAAACACAGTCCACTCTATTAGACACACCCACTCTGTAGTCCACCTTGTAGATGTAAAGTCAGAGACAATAGCTTGTCTGTTGCCACAGTTTTTTTTTTTTGTTTTTTTTTTGGTTAGCCTCAAGTCGTTCATCAGTGGTCACAGGATGCTGCCCACAGGACGCTGTTGACTGGATAATTTTGGTTGGTGGACTGTTCTCAGTCCAGCAGTGACACTGAGGCATTTAAATGCTCAAGCAGTGCTGCTGTGTCTGATTCACATGTACCAGCACAAAACACACTAACGCTTCAGCACCAGGTCAGTGTCCCTGCAGTGCTGAGAAAATGGGTGGAAACGTGTGTCTTGGTTTTCCCCCTGAGCTCCAGAGAAGCCAAAATGCTCGTTCAAGGGTCAGCAAGCTGCATCTCTTTTACTGGCCTGTTGCAGCTGCACTGCAGAATTCAATTTCTAGATAAAAATAGGTTTTATCAGTATATAATCTTAAACGCTGGAATTAGTGTAGTCTATAACTGCTAGTTCATCTAGCTAGTAGCTAACGAAAAGGCAAAGAGACAAATAGACCTATTTGCAGGTGACTGACGATCCATGCAAAGACTCTTTAACTATAATTGTTCAGGCACAGTTCTTTACCAGTTCTTTCTCATTCTTTTTAAATAATCTTTGATAGCCGTCTAACATTAGTCATTGCTTTTCAGTGGTTAATCTGAATACACCTGTCCATTCTGTAGGAGGTTGTCTCTGTAGCAGCCAGTTTACTGATACTAAACCCACTGTCCCTGTTAGATAATGACTGGTCTCTCACTTCTTTAGGTTGTGTATAATGTTGGCTTGTGCATCTGCTTGTATGACATCACTAAACTAGAGGATTCATACATATTTCCTGGGGATGGAGCCTCTCACACTAAAGGTACTGCAGCCAGGTGGATTGTTGTGTTATATCCTAGATGCATTTTAATGCTTATTTGAAAGCCTTTGTTGTGGTATTACTCCTGGCCTTCCAGTTTCAGTGGTTTCAGACATGGGCTTTAATGTTTGTGACCATAAGATCTTTACTGTTGCTTCTTTTCACACAGTGCATTTTAGATATGTGGTGTTTCACCCATTCCTGGACGAGATTCTGGTGGGGAAGATTAAATACTGCAGTCAAGAAGGAGTATATGGTAACGCTGCATGCAACATTGCTCACTCTCTCTTTCTATCTCTCTCACACTCTCTGGTTTGCTCTATCTTTTTCTATTTTGCTTATTCTCTGTCTTTCGCTATATCACAGTCTCTTTCTCTCTCACTGTCTTTCTATTGATCTCTCTTTCTTTCCATCTCTTTCTCATTTTCTCTCTCTCACTCTCGCAATAAGTCTTTCTCTCACTCTTTCTGTCACTCTCTCCCTCTCTCTGTGCCCCCTCTCATCAGGCGTTTGATCCATTTAAGGTTGGATAGTGGCGATCAGCTGGAGTTTTAGCACAGCATATTGGTTTCAGGTCAGAGAGAGTAATTGGCAGTTTAATCAGTGCATTTAAAGCGTTTTTGTCTCTACCCCTTAAGGTGATTGTGACTTTTGCTCTGGCTGATGGATTGACTCAAGTGTCCTTCCCAGAGTTATTTGTTAACCCTTTTGTTTGCAACCCTGTGGAAAGTGAGGAGCAACTTTTCTGCATGAGAGGGTTGCAGATGGTGCCTTTGTAAACAGCTAGTAAGGAGGTGTTTTACCACAGTTATTACATCACTTTATTTCCATGAGCTAAAATGGAGATTTGACTTTAAGGAGAGCCTGTCGTTTTGTCCCTAAATGTCTGTATATTTCGTGGAGGCTCCTGTTCAAAAGAACAAAAGATCAGTGTCTGAGCACGGACGCTTCAAAACCATCCCAAGCCATGTTGGAATGACTCTCATGGGTTGAGTTTTTTTAAAAAAAAATTTTTATTTATTTTATTAAAGTGCTCTTAATATTCTTGGGTTGGTGAAAGTGATGTGCTGGTCAAAGTGTTGTATCTGGTAAGGGTGTGTTATTTCATTGGTAAACTTCCTCCCTGTTATTAGTATTTTTTTTTTTTTTTTCTTTTATGTAGAACATTTTTAACTAATAATGCTTTAAAAATGATCTTTTAAAATTTTCTCTCTCTCTCTTTTTCTTTCTTTCTTTCTTTCTTTCTTTCTTTCTTTCTTTCTTTCTTTCTTTCTTTCTTTCTTTCTCTCTTTCATTCATAGTCACCCTTGGATTCTTTGATGACATCTTAATCCCACCAGAGTCCCTACAGCAGCCTGCTAAGTTGTATCCTATGTGTCACTCTTGATTAACTGTAGATGATAATGGAAGAACAGCTCATTTTAATTGGCTTGGCTTTTTTTATAGTTTGATTTATATTTGTTCTGTCTAAATGTATTACTTTAGATCATAGCTTTGCAGCCCTATCTTATTGCTCTCAGAGTGGGACACCAAATGACAGCTTGTGTTCAGTTTGTTCTGGTCCTTTACGGGTTGCCATAGCGATGAGGCAGAGCAAGTGTGGGTGTGGGAGTACGAGACTGATGAGGGCACTCATGACCTCTACATGGACCAGGGTGAGGAGATCCGGTTCCGGGTCGTGGACGAGCTCTTCCTGGACACATCTCCCACCGGGCCCACCACTGACCCAGAGCCTCCAGCTAACTCCAGCACAGCACCTACTGCAGCTACAGACGATAGTGCACAGAAAAAAGAGGCTCCTTACACACTGATGGTGAGAGACAACACATGCAGACACGCACACATTCATTCATATTAGTTTATGTAATACTGTACTTAAATGCCAGACTTGATCTGAGGATTAACTTTCCTTAGCTTTTCTTAAAGAAGAGAGTTTGATGTGGTGTGTTTCAAGACATACCATTCACCCCTGTGTCCACTCAGTCCATATACTCTCAGAAAAGAAATAAGAGTGGGGGGTATACATGCACTGAAAAACCTGATTACAGAGTTAAATTCCAATCTGTTTCAAGAAATCTGATGATAACTTTAATCTACGAAAGTGAAGTGTGCTATTTGCATGCCCACTTGCAATAATGACGATGATTGCAGTATTCGATTGCATGTAAATGTTGCTACTCAATGTATTAATTTCTCCTTCATTCAGAGTGTTCATTTAAAAGCAAAAGCATGTCTGACACTATCATCCGTTGTTTTCAGTGGTAAAAATAAACTTGCAGCAACCAAAATATATAATTTCAACTAAAAGTAACATTGAAAATTGCTGTTTGCCATGGCAGCTCATCAGTGACATGCATCATGCTGTGGTAAAGATGGTGTGAGCAGGAAACCACCAAACTATGCTGAACTCTGGCTAGTTAAGACCAGAATTGGCCCCCACAGGTGTAATTCTAGGCACCTTCAACTGGTCCAATGATTTTCAGTTGAGGTACTTTGACATTGTATCTAAATTTAATGTTGAATAGACCAAAATAAATGTCTCAACATTACTTTTGGGGTGGGGTTGTTGGGTTCCTTTTCTTGTAAAGTCATCATTTTGGATTCAAAAGGTTTTATTCTGACGGCAGCATTTTGTTATACATACACTATATTGCCATCCAGATCATTGAATTCAGGTGTTCCGATCACTTCCATGGCCACAGATGTATAAAACCAAGCATCTAGGCCTGCAGACTGCCTCTACTAACATTTGTGCTCAGTGAATTCTACTGTGGTACTGTGATGGGATGCCATTTGTGCAACGAGTCCAGTTGTGAACTTTCCTCACTACTAAATATTCCACACTCAACTGTAAAGAGGTATTATAAGAAACTGGAAGTTTGGGAATGACGGTGACTCGGGTACATTAAATGACAAAGTGGGGTCCGCGGATGCTGAGGCGCATAGTGTGCAGCGGTCACCAACCTTCTGCAGACGGCCCCTTCCTGTTCCAACATGACTGCGCACCAGTGCACAAAGCAAGGTCCATGAAGACGTGGATGAGTGAGTTTGGTGTGGAAGAACTTGACTGGCCTGCACAGAGTCCTGACCTCAACCCGATAGAACACCTTTGGGATGAATTAGAGCGGAGACTGCAAGCCAGGACTTCTTGTCAAACATCAGTGTCTGACCTCACAAAAGCACTTCTGGAAGAACAGTCAAAAATTCCCATAAACACACTCCTAACCCTTGTGAAAAGCCTTCCCAGAAGAGTTGAAGCTGTTATAGCTGCAAAGGGTGGACCGACATCATATTAAACCCAATAGATCAAGAATGGGATCTCACTCAAGTTCAAATGCGTTTGAAGGCAGACAAGCAAATACTTTTGGCAATATAGTGTATGTCTCTTAGTATGTAGTAACTTCTAATTAACAAAGCTAACTCTACTCACTAACATTGCCTTTAGTTCATACAATAAAACCTATAGTTGATGTGTTCTATGTATTCTTATCTGTCTTGCAGGCCTCCATCAGTGAGCCAGGATTAGGGCTGCTGTCTTGGTGGAGCAGCTAGCTGTAGGAGGATTTCTGCTTTTACACACTTCTGCTCCATACTACTCTGCAGAATGAACCTGGAGGAGTAACCATCTTTGTGTCTTTGTGTGCAGCTGGTCCTGTCATGATTAATGCAAGAGACACTGCACAGATGTTCTGGCTCAGCATCATCTTGAATGTTTAAAGGTGTTGTCTGGATTTACAAGAAGGTGCATTGTTCAGAAATCACAGCTGACTTTCTTTCCAGTGGAAAGGGGAAAAAGACTTTACCATTTGGGTCTCGTGCTGCAGGCCGTGGCCATCTGAACTGACTCCGCCTCCTTATTTTTCTGCTATGGATAATGGCTGCACGATACAGACGAAGTGCTAGCATTTTAATTATATTTCTACATAATGTGACAGTTTACTCTTGTTGGGTTACATTAATACCTTGATTAATCAAAAACATCCACATAAGCATGTGGAACTCATTGGTTAAAATACTCTTTGAACACACACACATGAATAATGAAACTAAAACAGTAAACGGTGAAAGGCTCAGTTAGGTATTACAGTCCTCTGTGATGGCACAAATGCAAAGGCCAATATCACAACAGCAGTTAAATGGAAATTTCACCCATTTTACAACATTTCTGCATAATTGTTAAGTTAACCAGGTCATTTCGCATGGTTAGGGGTGAAATGGTGCATTGTAGACAAATTTACTGAGTGTACTTCATTTATAGTGATGGTGATAGGAACTAGGGGTTGCAATGTCTATAATGCAAATGTAACAAGACCAGTCAACCTAGTCATGTCTTCTGCATTTTATATATAAAGTTGATAATAGTAAAATCGTGGTAAAAATTTTCTTTGGGGACTTTTGCCATACACCACCCTGCATGTACCTCTTCATCATGAATAAATAAAAACATATTTCAGGCAAAAGCCTTTTCAAAACTTTTGTGTAATAGCTTTATGGGAGGTGTCTAGGTGCTTCAGATGTCTGGTTCCTATTGCCACCACAGTGAACAATGCTGACTCAGTAATAACCTAATATGTCACGGTTCACATCAGACTTTGTTTACATCGGACATTTTGAAACATTATTGGAGTTTACCGAACAGTCTGTCTTGCAGCCCTCCTCTACAACGTTCATCTGCACCACCATGACATCAAAAGATCTCTATGTTAAAAGCTACACTATAAATGTAGCATGACGTTTTGGTTGAGGTAACATACCTGTGTATATGTACCTGGAATGACTGACCAGTGGACCAGTCAGCACATGAGATGTAATAAAATCTGTGTGTGCTACTTTTCGTTGGCAGCAGATGACCATTCTCACAAAGTAATGTGGTCCAGTTTGGCTTCATTAATCCATCACCCATCATGTGTGAATTTGAGTCTTTTTTCAGCCTTTACAAATGAGAAGACAGATAGCCCTGCTGTGAAGGGATGTGTTTATTTTGATGTTGGCTTAAAAAAAAATCTGCTCAGTTTCTGATGAAGACAAAGTGCCAGTGTTGGTGATTTGTTTTTGACCGACCAACATACTATATACTAAATTGCCCAAATTTATGCAGATGGTGAACACTATAAATATCCATTCAAGCCAGTTTATCTGTGAAAGATGATTCAGGTTGGGCAGGTGCGTTCTTGCATTCTGATATACTTTTTGCCCCCTCCATCCAAGACTGTTTTTGCTGAGATGTAAATACTGTATTGGGTGGTAGGAGAGAATGGGGCTGGTTGTCACACTTTACATTTAAGACAAAAAAAGTTTTATAAAAAATAAATAATTGAAGTGAAAGTGCTAAAATGACAATGTGCACACGTGACAACCTGCCCCATGTATGTGTGACACACTCACATGCTGGAAGAGTTTGTTTGTTTGTTTGTTTTGGCAAACATAAGCTCTGAGAACAATGCCTTTATTTTTGCCAGTGAACAGATGTTATCTGTATGTTCATACAATTCTGTTTGTTGTACTGGGCAGTGCACATAAATTGAATGTGTTCAAAAGAACAGAAGATAACTTCTTAGAATCTCAACTTTATGAATTAATTTCATTTATATATAATAATATATATTGTGGTCTCCTTGTGTACAAACAAACTCCTTTCAAAGAAACTAGTGCAGTGAAGTAGCCTAATGAAGTGAAATGATTCAGCTGTTTGGTCGTCACAGCAGGTGCTGAGGAACACTAGTTGAAAATGTCAACTAGTCACAGTCACATGATTCATAGTTGCGGCAGAGATAAACAGGATAGCCTGGTGTGCAGGCTTCGTCACTCCATTTTAATATCTGCAGAATCTAACCCACACATAACAAAAGGCTCTGAAAACATGCCTCAACGTAAGATTTTGCAAATCTCATGCAAGTCACAACACGGTTGCTGACACCTACAGATACATCCGTAGAATGAGAATGTGAAAGTTTATCTGCATAAAAACAGAGAAGGTGCAAAAACACTTTTCAAAGGTGAAACAGGAATACATTTGTTGTCACCTCAGTGTTTTCACAGCCTGCTGTGATCAGCACTACTGGGCTCAAAAAAGGAGGCCACATGTTTTAATGTAACATTTGTACAATATAATGTGTGTATTAAACACTGAGCAGTTTTTGTAGAAAATGGAAGGTACTGCAATTTGTTATTTGACTGCATTTTGTATGACGCTAGTTAGGATTATTGCAATGAATTAGATCAGAATAAATCACAGTATGCTTTTTTTTTTGCATGTTGTGGAAATCATCAGTACTTAAAACACTTCCCAACTGCATATTTGACTACAAAGAGCATAATTAGATCTGTTTAAATGGATATATTGCAGCACAGTACATGAAATATTAAATACAGATCAAGTCTTTATATAAACTGAACTGCAATCTGTTTTTGTGATGTCACAAAAACCAGATTTATGCTGCCACAGTGAGATGTTTGGTGTCCATGGCTCCAAAAAAATGGTTTAATTCCACTGCCATGGTTGTTGGGAAGAATGCACGCTGCAGCATGTTGTGGATGCTGCTGGCAGAATTTTGAAACAATTTTGAAAACAATGGAATCTGGTTGGCTATCAACCATCTATATGTGTACAGGGGTATAACAGGGGCTGTGGTGCATTTGATGGGTTTCTTATGGGACCTAAAGGTGTCCTACAGCAAACTAAGGTAACTATTACGCCAGTTTCCACTAGAAAGCAAAACCAGGCTTTATTCCTAATGGTTCTGATGATCCTTTTTCAGCAGGGTGGTCGTGTGTGGGTTAAAAAAAACTAACATCATAAGTGGATTTCTGGGAAATGAGCAGGACGCAAAGTATGATGTGTGCCTAAAATGGCAAGAACTGCTGTGGCATTTGTTGCACTTCTAGTAATACTTTCATTGACACTGTGCCATTTTAATACAGCAGTGTTGCCATAAAAGTGCACAAAAACAGAATTCTACATATTGGATAGGCAGTTGTAACAGTGTTAGGCCATTTTGTTCAGTGCTCTGAGCCACTGCCCTTGTGCATGACTGAGCACACAGGCCTGAGTGGGAGCTGCTGCATCAGTCCCTCCCTCTCCTCTTTCTCTCCCCCTATCTCTCTCTCACACACACACTCAGCCTTCTGCTCAGTGGGAACGCTGGGATCCCGAGTAGATCCCGGGCTGTTCCGGTGGTGCATCAGGATTCAGGGAATTCATTTCATCTTTCTTAATACAAACCGTGACAGAAACATCTGCCTCTCCAGACCGGGTTTAACCGAAGTGAGCGGTGAGTAGTAAACACTGCTGAATATGAGTCACCCTGAAAAAACGCTGCTGCTGCCCGTTTTCCTTCGTTGTTGTTTGCATTTCGCTTAAAGCAGATTTCGGGAGATATTTGTGAGGAAACCGTGAGGAAGTCGAGGGCTTTTTTTTCTCGCTAAATGTGCCCACAAAAATGGCAAATATGCTCCAAGTCGCTGTTCTGGTATGTTTTCTTGTCCTCTCCCCTTATCCACCCCTCTTTAGCCTCTTTTGTTTTGTCTCCTCGACGTCCCTGCAGAACCTTCTGGAAAAGCAGCGATGTCTGACTGAGATTTCTCCACAGTATTATTGGTCGAGCCACTGCTGCTTTACATGCGTTGCACACTTTTAGGTCATAAAACGGTTATGGGTCAGTGATGGACCTGATTAAGACACTTTGCTCTGTTAAGCCCTCGATAATGTTAAGTCCTCGTTTTTCGCTCTTCCAGGGCGGCGGTGAGGAAGTGGAGGCTGAAAGTGCAGCTTTGTTAGATCAGATCAGAGATCCACATCATTCATCCGACCTTCCTCTCTCTTCTTATGGAGGCACATTCCTGACCAGTGCCCTGCTTTCTAATGGGAATTGGCTTAATGGGTATCATTAGAGGCTAGTTTCTTGTAGGACACCTTTAGATCCCATTAGAAAACCATCAAGTGCATCTGCAGTCAGTCCCAGAACACCTGTTAAACCATTAGAATCCTTTACACTGTGGTACCAACCCATTAGGAAAAGATAAAATACCTTCAGAGACTGTGGGTCACCAGCAGGAGCTAAAAAATGATGTTTTTTTAGCATGTCAATGTGGATAATTTTAATAAGTTTTATGTTTTAATATGATTTAATGTCTTGTCTTGAAATATTCATTTCCTTTTTAATAAATTATTTTGAGATGCTGTGTCAATATATAAAAAATAAGTCATTATTTTTGACATAGTAAGTCCGTATATCAACATTTCAAGAAAATGAGTCATTATTTCGTGACACTAAACCAAAATTTTGATAAAACAAGTGATATCAACATAATATTCCATTATTTTGAGATAGTAAGTCAATATTTTGACATGGTGAGAATTTTGTGATAGTTCATAGAAGTGTTCACTTACTGCTCCCAGAAATGGAGAAAGAGGAGAGCAGGTCTGTTTCTCCTTTGCCTGGTAAGACTGGGCATTCAGCCAAGTTAGCTTGTTTACACGCATTGTAATATATGAGAATGGAGCCTGTAATTCATCCTTAAATCTAAGAATCTGAAATTCTCTATGCATATTATTATAATGCATTTTAAATACACTATGTTTCCTGGGTCTGGGTCCTCTGTAAACACTACTAAAATGTTTTCATCTGTTATAAAATATAAAAAGGATAGTTGTACAGTCATGTTTTGTACATCTAAGGTGAAGATGTGTAGCTGTTATTTTCATCGTCATCCGTCTGTGGAGCAGAAGTTCGGTTCCTTTTGCTCAATGATGTTAAAAATACCTCATCAGCTGCCCTGACGGCTCGTGTGCGTCACTGCTCTCCACACACTGCAGAGGTTTTCTTAATGTCATATAGAGCATCGCACCACTCCAGTGGAAATGCACAGGGGAAAAAAATGACAGAATAAAGTCCCTCATTGCTCCTGTGCTCTTTAGTGCCACTCTGCCCAGTTTGTGCCGCCCTGTCTGGACACAATGGACGCTTTTGTGGTAGCTCTGCTCCCCGCACCCCGGGGCATGAGGCGCCGTGCATGTAAACAAACTGCAGCACAGCTTTATTTACGCCACTTATCAAGGAAAGGGCTGTTTCACTTGCTGCTTTTTTCCTCCTTGAACAGAGCAAAGCTGCAGACATGGACTGGGCAGCCTAATGAAGAAGGAAACTGAGTCTGGTCCTGGAGGACCACGGCACTGCAGAGTTTAGCACTCTTTTCCTTTAAAGGAACAGTGGCAGATAACAGAAAGAATCAGCCAAGACAAGTTTGCTGTTTAAAGTCTTGCTTCTTTAGGTTTGCACCGGAGCTGGAGAACTAGCGGTGAAAGCGTACATGCAAAATAGCACATACAAAATGGACTGTGTCATATGTAATCATACACTGTGTGAGACTGCCGAGCAGTAATCTCAGTCAGATCTGATTATGTGGTTTATGACTGTCTATGATGCTCTGCTTGTTGTAAAAAAAGCAGTAGTAGCCATCCTGAAGCCTGATTTTTATGCACTTTTGTCCATGTTCATAGATAACTGTATGTCACACAGTGTCCAAAACTATACAAATAAGTCAAATTACAAAATAAGACAAATAAGTGATTACTTAAAATATTCAAGCAGTTTGAGACCAGTGTGTGATGATTTAGGCAGCAGTTTGCGCATTTGCCCAAGACTAAAGAAGCAAATTCCAGATACCAAACATGTCTTGGCTGGTCAGCTATATTTAAAGAGATTGCTCTTCATCCCAATCTTGGAATGAAGTGTGCTTTTCAGTTTGTTTATTGGTTTCCCTGCTCTAGCATGCCTAATTCATCAGCTAATGACATGCGCAGGTTCAAACAGGTGTGCTGGAGCAGGAAAGCACAAATATGCAGCACAATGAAGATTAAAAAGCCCAACCAGAATCAGCGCTCGGTAAAAGATGCCAAGATAGAGTACCACAGCGCATATGTCAGGAATGTTGTTATTGTTATTCTGTATATAATGTTGCTGAGACACGCAACCATTCAAAAGTTTGGAATCACTTAGTATCAGGAGTGGAAATTGCTGTGTACATCAAAGTCCTGTGCTTGGCGACAACTAGCCAAGTTACCGTGGTATATAACTCATGATAATATATATTGCGTCTTACTGTTATGTATTGAGAGCAAAGCTTTGTTCTAAAGTTTCCACTTTGTTCATCTGACTACAACTTGATGAAATCAACATTCAAGCAAGATTTGTCCGTGCATTTACATATTAAGTGGATATCCACAGCATTTATAAGTGAAGGTAATGTTGACATCCAAATATTCGTAACAGTAATTGCCATTGGCAATTGAGTCCTTAGTACACATTCAAATCTGAATAAGTAAATAATAAAATTGGCGATTTTGATCGATTTAGATGCTACGTCTAAACCCAAATTATTGCAGTATTGTTGTACTGTATCATTTTAGTCTACCGTCTATTTCTTAGTGTGTGTGTGTGTATATATATATATATATATATATATATACACACACACATACAAACTACAGACTAATAATTGCTTTATTATAGCTTTATTATTTATTTTTTTTTTAGCTTTCTCAATTATGTTAGAATCAGCTACAGCTCTCTTAACATTTTTGAATTTTTACAGTTTCTTAGTTATGTTATACATGTACCTGCTACCAAATGGATTTATATAATTTACAACCTTTGACCAGAGTCATGAAGGTCTTTGAAGGTCTGGTCTTAGTCCAGCTGAAGGTCTTTTGATGATGTGGTCAGCATGGCCCTGCACTTTCATGCTACAGCATCTTGACAATCTTGGAACATCTGCTTTCTGTTTGTGGACTTGGTTTTCAACGCCGGAGCTGCTGCAGGTCAAACTGTCCCAGCTGTTTGTGCCAGATCCCATCTGCTGGTGGATAATGGACTTCCTGACAAACAGGAGACAGCAGATGTACACATGAGACCCCTAGTCCCTCAATCCTGGAGTTTCACAAGAGTGCATGCTCTCACCTCTTCTTTTCAGTCACCATTTTTTTTCACCAACAACTGCGTCTCCAACGAAACAGCTGTGAAGGGCCGTGATGGGCCAACAATAATGAGTCTGCCTTTGCACTTTAAACTTAAACTGAAATCAACAAACCTCCTTTACAGCATCACAGTAAAACTCCTGTAGTGTAATCCTTATTTGCACCACGAGACAAATGTTAATTTTTACAAATGTTCATTTCACTATTCTTTATGTAACAGTTATTATATGTCTACACAGACTTGAAAATGTATAGATATTCATATTTGCATATGTACAAACATTTACACATATGTAACTCATATCACATTGGCTCTTTATTTTTCTTATTATTCTGATTTGATTTGATTTGTCTTTTAGCTAAACACTTAAGTCTGTGTGCTTGTCTGGTCTGGTTCGTATGTTACACGTCATACATGTGTGCACTCACCAAGACAAATTCCTTGTGTGTGTTACTTGTATTTAGTGAAATAAAATGATTCTGATTCTGACAACCTCTCTCTCTCTCTCTCTCTCTCTCTCTCTTTTGCTACAGCTGGCTTTTACATGTTTATGACTGCCCTCACAGCATCACTCAGGCTTAAACTCGACTGTTCAGCAAAAAATTCCTCAACGTAACCAGCAGATGTGCTGATCCCTGAGGGTTACATCACCACAGCTAGCTCAGGAAACCCTCCAGCTTCTCCAAGATCTAACCAGCCCAGTGCTGACGACAGACACAGATACACTCGAGCCATGGCGGAACCAGACCTGTCGACTCCGGCTGATCCCTCTCTCCGCTCGCCCCGCTCGTCCTCCCATTCCCTCTCTTTCCCATTCCTGAGGGAGGGCAGCCGCATCTGGGAGAAAACAGGGGAACTGCCCAGCCCACTCCCCACCAAACGCACGCGCACATACTCGGCGTAAGAGTTTTCTCTTTCTTTTCCTCTCTAAATAACAGTCTGACTAATCTGCCTTCTTTAGTTCCTCATTCTTTACTGCTGCCAATATTTAGTGTTTCATCTGTGCTACAAATGATTTCTTACAGTAGACTCCTCAAATCACACTATATTTTATGTCAGTGTTGCGTCCAAATACAAAGCTAAATTGTCTTTCTCTACAGGCAAAATCAATGCCATTCTTATTCAAAATTAGCACTGGAACCACATTGTTTTATTAGTCATTATCGATGACCGCCACAAAATCTACTGTCTGAAACTCCGTCCTGATTTCATGCACAGCATTGAGTTGAGTTGTACAACAGCACGCCATAACTGTCACATTGGGACACAGGGAAAACAGTATTTTTCTCCATTGTTTATAGATTTATGTCACTAAATCTCTCACTTCAAGACAGATACACCTTTTATTTAACAATGCAGTAAAAACAAGCAAAGGAAGACAGATTGAGCCTTAACATTGATGGAAGTTTTTGTTTTTTCCCAAAAACTCAGACACAGGGTAGCAGTCCATTCCACTAAAAAAATCATAAACAGCAAGAGGAGTTCCACCAACTCACAACAGCAGCACTGTGTGTGTGTGTGTGCATGTGCAAAGTCTCAGCTTCAGCTCAGAGCATTCAGTGTTAAAAAAAGCAAATTTAGTTTTATTTAGTCTCAGATTTGGTGTGAAAAGGCCTTACTGCTGGTAATGGAAATGGAAACAGTCCTAGATGTACAGAATATGTAACAGACTCGCAATAACTTGTTCATGTTATATTCTTTATAACTGGTTATACTTTGCCCTCACTAGGAGGCTGAACAGGCAGCGGAAAGCTAGCTGGCTAATGCTACAACAATAAAAGACAGACTTCAAGTTTAAGCCTTTAAATAAAGCGCTACTGAAAAACAAAAGACAGTCAAAGTAAGAACGTTACTTACATGGCTATTACGGGCTACAAATGTCTGTATTGAAACTAGAGCTGACACAAAAATACCAAGTAGTGCTGGGTTTCAATATCGTGATGTCTGTTTTTGGTGTATTTTGGTGAAGTTTCTGGTCTTATGATGTCAGTTCAAGGACCAGCAGTGTAAGCCCAGCTTGTCGTTCAGAGGATCCAGTTAGATTTGGGGTAAATATCACAGAAAAAAAATGTTAATATCAGGTAGAAGTTTGTGTGTAACTGGAAATATATGGATATTGACTCTAAGAGAGAAAATCCCTATTATTGATGAGTTAAATTCCTCAGTAAAGAACTAAGCTTCCCATATCGACATGTATGAATAGTGGATAAAGGACTTGAAGGAGCATGTTGCTCAAGCTTCTTCTGAGAACCTCTTCAGGATGCTAAGACCTTCAGTGGACCTTCCTGCAGTGTTTAAGCTTCTGTTTCCAACATGCTTCGAGTTACAGACAGCCAAGAGCATTTGTGGCTCTATTCTGTGTCTGATAAAGACGTAACAGGCCCTTAGTTTTAAAGTTGTGAAACAGATATTTTTATCAACAAGGAGCAGTCTGGCCATTGTATCCACATGTATGAAAATACACATACTGCAAGGTGCTAATGAAAAGGGACAGCAGTCTTATTCAATAAAGCTACACAAGCTAAACTATCTAACATTAAAGCCTCCGACAAATGAATTAAGCATTTTGTGCTGAAATGTTTACAGCAGCCAGAGTTTAAATTAGCCTAAAATAGGCCTGCCAGTTATTACATAATTGCTTACCTGCAGTTATTTGGGAAAATAGCAGTTATTTATGCCAACTGTAGTCGTTCTTCACGGTCATTAGATTTCAGTCATATGATGCAACAAACAAAATGTTTTAAGTGAATAAATTTGGTATGTTGTGTTCAGAAACACATTTACTAAGCCGCTTATCATTCTGGGTCACGCAGGAAGCTGGAGCCCATTCTTTGGTCATTGGCCATCGCAGGGCAGACAGAAAGACAAACATTCACACCTAGGTGGTCATTTAGCATGCTAGTTGGTCTGGTTGCATGTCTGGGAGGAAACCCACGCAGATACAAGGAGAACATACAAACTCCACACAGAAAGGACCCCAGCCGCCTGGCCGAGAATCAAACCCAGGCCCTTGCTGTGAGGCAACAGTGCGACCCACTGCGTCACCATACCACCCGTTCAGCCGTATAAACGTAAAATAAAAGAAGGCAGCAAATGCATTCATTCTGACATCATGGTGCTTATGAAAATAAAATACTAATGTCTAGTTTGGTGCTCTAACATGTTTAGAAGGGAATGCTGAGTAATGTCTGTTTATTTGTTAGCTTTGTAGCTAATGCTAACCTTTTTAGTATGTTTGAGTATGTTTGCTATCAGAGTTTCCTTGTACATATTTTCACTCTGGAAAGAAAATGTAGCTTGGCTTAATTCTATACTCTAATTCTGTGTTATTGTATGTGAGTGTAAGTGCAGTATTGATCCAACATCACAACCAGTGTTGGCTACTAAATAAACATGGATAGAAAGCTTGGTAGCTAATCAGTTAATTTTGGCCACTTTAGACTTACATTTTAATAGTTGCAAACAATGAACAAGAAAAGAAAATACTTTATATGACAATCGTCAGCTAAAATTTCATGATTGTGGCAGGCCTCTCCTAGTGACCTTGAAATCACTGGCTTCCAGTGATCGTAAAGGGTCCTTTATAAAAATATTGTTATCCATGGCTAATTACAGCAAAAAGCATTGCTTCTAAAACTCTTGTCCCCTCTCCTCTCTCTCCAGCACAGTGCGAGCCAACTCAGGTCCTGTGTTCAAGGGTGTGTGTAAGAACTTCTCGAGGTCACAGGGTCACGGCTACATCAGCCCGGCCAAAGGTGGAGAAGACATCTTTGTCCATATCTCAGAGTGAGTTACTGCTCTTTAGTGCAAAAACTATACTCTCAGTCTACCCGGTGTAGATAATTCCTATTACTGTGTCTTGATTCAGAGAAGATGTTGCCTTCTGCTGAGGACTTCTCACTTTGTAATTTTCTTTGACAATTTCAGTTCCCTTTAACTTATTCAGGTTGAACAATGTTGGCAGGTAGTTTCAGATTGCGTTTAGATTTCTAAATTGAGCTTTTCTAAAGGCTGAAGTCCTTGACACTCAGGACTCTGTTCAAAGCTGGCATTAACACACATCTTAGGTGATCTGATTGTAAATGGAGAGCGCTAAACACAGGTGTGAACAGGATTTAATGTTTTTCAAAGGATCTGGCCACTCAAACCAGCTTTATTAGTCAATGCTAAGTCCTCATAGGAAAGTCTGTTCACTCTGCAGCCATCATTGCAATTATTTCCAGCTTAAGACCAGGCTCCTATCTCTTAGAATAAAAGGAGTCCTAATCACTGGTTAAATATGACAAAAACCTAAAAAAATACTTTGTAGCATTTGGCTCAGTAAAGCACAAAAAAACATGTTTTTTCTACTGCACTTGTTCAGCTCTCCAGAACGAGGGGGTGGGGGGAACTACCCCTGCTCATACTGTTAGCAAGCTGACTGGCTCTTTTTCTTGATGGGCAGCGCTTTCTCCGTAAACAGATGCCAAGTTGAGTGTTACGAACTTTCCCATTTTTAATTCAGTCGTAACCCGTCTCCTCATCATTTCTGATGCTAAAGTGTCTCGAAGGACCACCTAATCAGCTGCATCATGACAGCAGCAACAAAAGCAGCTGCAGTTTTTTTTCTTTCCTGCAGTCTGAATGTTTGTTACAGCCCATACATTTGCATGAAGAAGGACTCACTGTACATTTTCTCTATTAAAGACTTAAGACTTGAATCGCATGAAGTGACTCTGTTAAAAATTCCAGTTGTAAGCAGATAGACTTCTCAAGTATTCGCCTGTAATCAGATCATTCACAAAGGGTGTTAATGGCAGGTGTAAACTGAGACATTTTACGGGTGTAAAATTCTAAATCAGGGATCCACGATATATCGGCAGCTGATATATTATCTGTTTATAATACTTAACTATGGGAAAGAATTTATTATATTATCAGTCAGATATTGAAATGATGGCCGATAATTGCAACCTTCTTCTAGACTCCACAGCAGTCTCTGCTGGCCACTCTGAGCTTCCCTCATATGAATTATGATAGAATCCACAAACATTATTTTAGTTAGTTAGATATTAAGTTTTTTAATCAAAATATTTCAGTTTTTGATTTGCAACTTAGTGTTACACGCATATATTTATGCAGTGACATACATTATTTGAGTCTGTTTTAGCTTAGCAGTCCAGTGTTCTTTCTGCTCTTCCAGAGTACAACAAATATATTAACAGATATTGATCTAATAATCTGTCTAATGTAGTTTTATTAAAGCAGTAATTTGCAAAGACTGAGATTATTGTAATTTCGTTTTGCACCTCTATTAATAACATTTTTAAAAATGAGTGCGTTCATTTTTATCTTGATTGTGTGATGATGAGTGCATGTCATTGGCAGCACAGGTTTGGATGTAGACAGTTTCACCTAGAAAATCCCAAATTGAACTGAACTTTTGACTTTAAAATCAAAAGGCAAATCGAATTGAATGTTTTTGAAAAATGAACACCTTTGATGGAGAATCACAAACAGTTTGTTCTAATGTATCACAATACTGTTTCCTCCAGTATCGAGGGGGAATACGTGCCTGTGGAGGGAGATGAGGTGACGTATAAAGTGTGCCCCATCCCACCCAAAAACCAGAAGTTCCAGGCTGTGGAGGTGATCATCACTCATCTGAACCCAGGAACGAAGCATGAGACCTGGTCGGGCCAGATCATCAGCTCTTAGACTTAGATCAGGGGAGGGGATGGGCTGGGTGGGTCTGGGTGTTTTTCATGTAGGGACACTGCAGGTGAAGAGAGGGAATGGAAGTGAGAAAGGCGGATTGTGAATGTAATCGACTGTGGAAGAAGAAAGCTGATTTTTTTTTGTGTTAAAGCGAGAACAAAGTTCAAAAAGGAAGCAACAGAATTCTAAGTAATGGAGATTTAGAATAGGGACAGGAAGTAATGTGACATGATTGTTTTGGGGTACGGGTTGGGTCCTGGTCGATGAGTACGAACATAAAGGAAAAGAGAGAAGAAGAAGGGAAACAAGGTCATACTAAGTAGACTTACTGAACTGTGAAAGAGAAAAAAGCAATTTTCCTGAGCTACACATGTATGATCGAAACCCCTTCTTTCAGATGTTGGCCTTTATGTATTTATTTAGATGTATGTTTGTTTATTTATTTATTGGTTAGGGTTTTTTTTTTTGTCAGTTTGTAGTATTAGGGGGGTTTTCATTCAGAATTTTGCAAATTATGCTGGAATTCAAGCACCACAGACTAATGTTGCACTTAAAACTTGAAACCCCAAAAAAGACATACTGCCAAACTGACTACAACTCCCAGAATTCCAGTGGGAGCGATTCAGGGTAAAACCAAGCAGCATTTTGTAGTCCAATTTAGAAGCAGCAGTTGGCCTAGCAAAATACTTCTACTGAACACTCTACTTCTATTGAAGTCCTTACAATGTCTTGTGCTTTTTTTCTGTTGTATTTACAGTATTTTGGCTTATCCATAATGTGGTAGAAACTCAAAGTGTTGGAGTAGTTTACTTATTGGATTTTTACATTTTTGTTGGGCACATGCTGTTCAGTGTATGGTTAAACCTACCATTGCATGTAGTCAAGGTTCATCAAGTAATTTCTCAAACAAGGTTTCTATGCATCTTTTCTATGCTTCAGTTTGTTTATTTTTGTATTTATTTGGTTATGGTCTGGTACTACAAGTACTCAGTTGACAACTGTTTTTTTTTCCTTCATGTTTCAGAGCACTTTTTCTCCGGTCAGATCACTGTGGCTGGTGTAAGCGTCATTTCCATGTAATCTTTGACAGAGTAATAAAAAATTAAAAAATTCTACTAGTCACCCACCCTGTGACACACAGTCTGTTTTCAGTGGTAATGAATTACGGCAGTGTTTCCAAATGCTAATACACATAGTGGTCATATACTTCAGCATTATTAAGAGCTTAAAATGAGCTGATAGTGTATTTGAGCAGGAAAGCACTAAAATGCATTTGGTAAATACTGAAGTATAGCTGACCTATTGCACTCAAGAACAGTTCACCCAGAAAGGCATGAATAGTAGAGGAGAGCGCAGGAATCAATACCAACACATTTTGGTCTTTACCAAATAATTTGTTAAGTATTCAAGCAGGATTCATTTTGTGTATCAAGCCTACATAAATCTGCATCAAATGAAAACAAACTTTGTCCATTTGCCTTTATTACTTCTTCCATTCCGTTTGAGAAATTTTAATTCAAAGAAATCTGCAAGGATATTTTCCCACAAAGTTCAGTCTTATAAGTTGGTTACATCTTGTGCTTCTCATGATCCAAGTAATCCCAAATACAAATATAGACTCAGCAGTCTGTGAAACGTCACTCCATATCTCAGATGTACAGTTCAGGTGTTCTAGTGTAAAAGTTCTTTTTGGTCTATTTTCTGTACTCAGTAAGAGCTTCTTGACAGCTACACGTCAGTATGGGAAGTTCAGTTGTCTACTTGCGGTGGAAGGATGGACAGACAAACACTTGGGATTTTTTGCAGATCTGAGGCAAGAGTAGAGCTTGATTTTCTTCTCTGTTTTAAACATGAAAACTTTTTATAGTATTAGTGAAAAAGAGGTTATACCAAACACAGCAATTTTTTTTACAAAGTAGAAAAGCAAATATCAACATGATAAAACTGAAATCTTTTCTTTGCATGACATCTACAGTACGTTGGATCAATCTGTGCATAAACCGTCCAAATATGAACTATTTTGGTTGAGTGTTAGTAATACTGTGTAAAACTAACTTTAGCCAGGCTAGTTCTCACTGTGAGTTATTTACACAGCTAAAAATGGTGCTACATTACACACACCAAGAAGGCAGATTAAAAAATATAGGTGTGACCTTGAAAGTTTAAACAAAAAGCTCAGAAATTAAAAAACATGATGAAAAAAAATGACTTCAATGTAACAAAAAAGTTACATCTTTAGAAATGTCCGATGGCTGTTAAATATTAAAGATGATGATGCTGTAAATATGAGAACAATACCAAAAGCACATTCTATTTAAAATAATCTGCCCAATGTTACCAAGTATTTTCCCTCCTTTTCCTCTTTGGGAGGATACCTGACGCCATCATAAGTGTTGTTGCATTACCTTATTACCTCCGGTGAAGTGTGTGAGAAGAGGCGAGGGATTGAGTGGATGTAAATAGGCAGCAGAGTTTGCCCACTGTGACCTGTTTTCAAACTCGAAAAATTGGCAAAGTTGTTTGAGAAATTGAACTTGTAGAGAGCAGAATTAGCTCTCTTCCAGATTTCTCAAACACTAGAGGGCGCTCCCAAGCGAGTCCAAAACAATATGAAGCATTTGAGCAAAAACATTTTTAATGTAAAAGAATTTTACTGAATAAAATTTCCTGAATACCGAACAGCATAAAACAATTCAACACCGCTGTGCTCTTGTAAGAGCTTTTAAACTGAAGTTATAGTTTAAAATGGCATCTCATGTACATTTATGGCGTCACTGAGCGTGAACAGCCAAAGCTCTCCTCCACTCGCCAACCAGCCAGCGCTCAGTAGCAGTAATGCTGGTGTCCCACTTTGCAATAAACTAAAATAAACTAGCTCTGGGTGAGTGGTTAGAAAGTATTTTAACTATTTGTTTTTAGCTGTTTAGCTCCTTTCGCCGCAATTCATTGAGGACTTGCTCGCTGGCGCCTTTGCAATCGTGTTTTTGATATAATGGGGAAAACAGGAAGAGGCCAGACTCCTCATAAACTGGCTCTACTTTATGAGCTATAGCTGTAAAATACATTAATATTTCAAAACCATAACATTCAACTTCTTATGTTCAGACTGGGTTTAGGTAGCAAACTACTCACTCTGTTATAGGCTGGTATTTCACTACTATGCTAGCTTGCTAGTTAGCAAGCTAAAGCTACACAGCTAGCAGCAAAAGCGACAGGCAATACAGTTCTACAGCAAAGTTTACAGCCAAACAAAGTAATTACCACAAAACTCATGCAAGTTATGTTCAAACAGCTAAAAACTGCATAGCAGCACTTGTGTAACATAAAAGCTAGGAGTTACGCACTTCCAAAGCATTTAAGTTGGAGAGAGCATGTTGAAACCTCTGCGTTACATGTTACCCTGCCTGAGGGAGGCTGCTCTATTAAAATGATCATTAGCGTAATGCTAATTAGCCAATATTAGCCTTCGTTGTATTATCTATGCCCCTGTTACAAACACACCCAGGCTTGATTTATGAAAATGATTTATTAAAACAGACAAACACAAATGTACTGTTAAAAATCATAGAGATGTTTCTGATCTTTTACACACAGGAAATGTACCATAAAAAAAATATCCCATTATTTCATGTAGCCCATAAGAGGGGTGTTTGAATGCTGTGTTTTTGTTAAAGGGCAGAAAAATGATCCAAGATGGACAGAAATCTTGTCGCTTCATGCTCCATCCCACATGAGTTTGGATAGGTCAGTGTGTGTTGAAAAGAATATCATGAATAAAGACTATATACAGGCTTCAGGATTCTCCTGATGCAGAACTTGACCATTCCAATCACAAATGCAAAACAGTACGGAGAACAATTTGCAATAAAAATGACTGAGCCATTCATATGTAGTGATTTAGATTCACAGGCAACCACTTTCAGGCATGAATGTAAATTAATGACGACAGTTACAGCTCATGTTACCGCCTATTAGAATACATTCAAATTTGACTTTTCCCTTTATCACGTTCTGTATGTACATGCTCAGTTCTGAGGCTTAAAGGGGAATTTTTCACAGATTGTTTTTTAAGATTTCTACATAATTCAAGTATTGCAATGTCAACAAGGTCTTTCAGAGTGGTCTGATTTGACAATTCCTTGTAGAGAAAAATTACAGAAGCGCATTTCCTTTACAGTGAGATTGATGGGAACCAGAAGTTGTGATGTCTACAATACAAGTGTACCCAATTTATTTACTATCCAAAACCACCAGTCTATCTATACTTGTCTGAGTTTTATATTTTTGCACCATTAACGAAACAACGTAAAACAATGTCTTAAACATCTATTTTGTGTAAACTACTGAAACCAATTACATTATTTTCTGTAAAATATTTCTGTAAGGAACTTTTTAAGAGAAATTAAATTATTCAGATGTCTGGTTCCCATCACCACCACTGTAAACTATTTCAAGTTGTTAAGTTTCTTTAAAATGACTAACATCACTGAATGACTTTGTTTACATCATAACAGTTTATGTGGAATGTTTACAAAGTTGGAATTCCCCTTTAACAGTCTGCCAATACAGCCATTTGCATGCAGATGCTGTGTTGAAACAGATTAATCTCATTCCGTTCGAACAGTTCTGTTCTGCTATCTATACAGAAACGGCTACGAATGACATGCATTGATCAGAGTGAATGGTTAGCTCCATTTTCCACGCTTAGATTCGGCTTAGTGTCAGAGAAAAAAGCTCACCGTCAATAGATACTGTCCCTTCAAAAATAATTTTTAGTCAAGAACAACAACAACAAAAAAAAGCACTTTTCACATTTGCTCACAAATGCAGCTGTGAGGAGTGCTGATTCTGGATCAGTTTAGCTTATTATCTTATAATGACTAAGAACAAGACAAACCAGGAACAATTCAGTCCAAGATTAGTACTCCTATTATGTACTCCTATACTCCTATGTGATCCTTCGTGAATACAGGTTCTGATTGAGGGTTTAGCCTCTACCTGCACTAAGGCCCTTAGACGCAGTAGTAGACTTCATAGCAGACTTGCTGCACACTTATGGTCCAGCCAGTAGGTGGCACACTAGGTCCACTTTATAGGACACAAGAAAGCTTAGACTGGACTGACCAGCATATGGTTCCTCCTGGCTACCAGACCAAGCACAATAAAGGAACACAGATACAACAGAAAGTTTAAAATGACTATTTGGACACAGTGTTGGTTTCATCCACCCTAGAGAGCACACAGCAGTCCTAGACCAGCAGTTTCAGGGCCTGCCATGGTTTTAAACGTAGGTGCTAGGATTACTAAATCTAAGTATACTTAATAATTTTCACAACCACTGACATTGTTTATTTACTAAATTACCATATTCTTTCAATGTATGCCACAATGTCAATATTTAACCCATGATAAAGGACTACTGCTGGTTCTCTGGGTCTGCAGGTGGCTTGGCATCAGGCCAAAGACTCTGGGTCTTTCTCAATATCTGTTCTTCTGCATTATCACTGCACTTTGTACCGCTCGCCGAGTGCACTTAAAGGATCCAAGTATTTATCATGAAGTCTGCTTTGACTGGGAGTGCGCAATGGAAAATACAATCAGCACAAAGTTCAAGCTGAAAGCTCACAAAATCAGGCAAGACAGATCAATTATGGATCACTGACCATGCCTTAGAAAACATCACATGTAATGTCACATTAAACATTTCATTTTTACTGTTAAAACATTCCCAATGATCAGTCTGAGGAGTGAAATCTTAGGGTTAGTTTTGGTATCACAAGCAATGTGGTGGTTGTTGTTGACCAGGTATAAGTTCAGCTCATGTAGTCTGTTTAAAAGTTCTATCTCAGACATGTTCATTTGTTTACTGGTAGTGACTGGGTTTCTTCCACTCTAGCTAACCTGTTTATCATCTGTATTTGTTGTCCACGTTCCACAGAGTGCTGTTCTTGGTGTAGTACCAGCTCTGGACAGCAGGGGGTGTCAGTTACACGCAGACATGTGCTGCTGATATCTCTGTGCTTGTATGAGTGGATGTATTGTCAAGCCTCGTTGGGCGGGGTGTTGAAGAACAGTTCTGTGCATAGCCGTGTTGTGTCCTCGGGGGAGTAAACAGTGAAGCCTTTGGTCCGTGGATCCTCGAAAATCTCGTAATCGTTCCCACCCTGTGTTTAATGCAAAAGGAGGAGATGTTACACATCTATCTGTCTCTGTATGTCTGTCTGTCTGTCTGTCAACAGCAGGGGTGCTCATTTCTGGATATTAGAGCCAGATGAGTTAGATCTGAACTCTCCAGGGTGGCAGATCTCCAGGACCAAAATTGGCCACCCCGAACTACTGTGGCAACAAAACGTATGTGAACCTTTGGAATTATCAACATTTCTGCACTGACTGGCCATAAAATCAGTCATAAATGTCACAAGCATTGAAAACACAATGCACTAAAGCTGCTAATAAAAACAATTTGAATCTTTCATGTCTCATGTGTGCACACCAACAAAACATTCACAGTGCTAGTAGAAAAAATAAATAGCCCCCTGGATTTCACAAATGGTCAATCCCTGTTTGGAAGCAATAACATCAAGCAAGTGCTTCTGGTCACTGCGGATCAGACTGCACAACCTTTAATACTGGACCATTGTTCCTTACAGAGCTGCTTCAGCATGGCCATATTCTTGGGATGTCTGGTGTGAATGGCTCTCTTATGGTCACTCTGAAGCATCTCTATTGGGTTAAGGTCTGGGCTCTGACAGGGCCACTCCAGAAGGTGAATTTTACTCTGTAAAGCCATGTAATGTCATTCTGTAGTACATTTAGTTTGATGTTTAGGGTCATTGCCCTGATGCACCACCCAGCTTCTACTGAGCTTCAGCTGGTGGACAGATACCTTGACATAGTCCTGTAGGATGACACCATAAATTTAGGGATTCATTTGTCCCTCAATGATGTCAATCAGTCCAGAACCAGAAGCAGCAAAGCAGCCCCATTGGCTGTTCACTGTTTTTACCATTGTAGACTCAGATGTTAATCTGTTCCAATGATTCCTTCAAGCCTTTAGTTGTTACTCTGGTGTGCTTTTTACTTCATTGAGTATTATGCACTGTTACATTTGAAGTGTTTTGGGTCAGGAGCTCATTTCAAGGGAGAGCAGGCACAGTACTAAATAATTTCCATTCATAGACGATTGATTTGTCTTAACAGTAGACTGTACCTTAACTCTTTAAGATGACTATGTAACCCTTCCCAGCCTTTTGCAAATCAACAATTCTTGATTGTAAATCAGCTTTTTTTATGCAAAGCATGGTACACATTCAGTAGATGTTAGTTGTGAGTAGCAAACGTTAATTGATTTTTGCATTGTTCATTAAAAAAAATAGAAAAAACAAACCAATATGATTGTATCAGGCTGTTACTGTAAATAAGAGTTCAAATGGAATTGAACTAAATTAATGGTTAAATAAAATGTGACTCAAGACACTATTTACACTGCAGTGGATTATTTCAGCTACAGAACCTGACAGGGAGTGTGTTATCACAGTTGACATCATGGCTGTAGTTTGGCATGATGCTATTTGTGATAGCACACAAACTCCAGGGCTCTGTTGCTTTCACACACCACTTCAGCAAAATAAAGAAAAAGGTAAAGAATTCCAGAACACTATTAACTGTGCTTTAGTATCTGTAATTCCTTCTGCCAAAGAGAGCAGTAGCTTTTTTTGTTTGCTTAGGCGATGGTGTTTGGATTTTGATGTAGTCCTGCCGTCACTCTATTTGTGTGACACTCTATTGAGTCTGACCAACCGGGCTGCGGGTCAGGTCTTATAGAACATATCTAAGTTGTTCATTTTCTGTTTTTAGATATGCTAAATTGGAGACATAGTTAACAATAGCGGTTTTGCACCCGGTGCTCAATGGAGTGATACAGTTATTGTGAAAAAATGTGATGTTTAGATAAAACACTTCTCAACAAGCTCAGAACTTCTGTATAAAGACAAATAAAAAGATCAAAAAGAGGTGGTGTATTATATGTTTGAAAATAGCCAAAGAATTTAATTTAGACAAAAATCAGCGCAAACTTTCTCAATTATTATTGTAGTCAGGTCTAACATTCTAACACTAGATGAATCACCACCAATGCAGCAGAATAACCACTTTTAGATCAATGTACTGGTAAATTGTTCAGCATCTTAACAAAAATGTGGCTTTTTTCCTTTCTTTCTTTTTATTAAGGAATAAAAGCAAAACAGACATATCCAGTAGTTCCACACATTCAAAAACTTCCTAATTTTTTTTTTTATTATTACCACAAAGAGATGTACTCTCACAAAACACACACACGAAAATTGCATAATCATGGTGACAGAAAAATATTTATTACAATTAGATTAAAAAGAAAATAATAAATACAATAAATAAATCCCCTCAGTTAGCTGGCACAACCTGAAGTGAATTAAAATATATATATAAAAAAATAAAATGTTGCAGTATTGCCTTTCAAGGTGGACCTTATCTTTTCCATAGTACGAAAATGTATGACATCCCGGAGCCACGTTGAAATGGAAGGGGGTTTTGAAGACTTCCATAGTAGCAATATGCGGCATCTTGCTAAAATTTGCCATTTTTATGCATTTTGTTGATGTGTGAATTTAACACATTGGGGGAAAAAAAATAAATAAAATGTGGCCTGTGCAAAAGTTATGGCACAATTTATATTTGTTGTTTTCTTTAATGTTATTTGTTTGTTTAATTGTTTTGTTTAATGTTCTTCGTTACAGTATGTTAAATCCAGCAAATATATAGCTGTGCAGTAAGGTTAGCAGACAAATCCCATATAAAAGTGTGTTTTCTGTAGAGGATTGTTAACTTATATTTACTTAGACAATCAACAAAATAAGTCATTTGACTAGGGGTGTCCAAACTTTTGCATACAACTGCAACTATCTCTCTATGGTAATTTCACCACTGTCACCGCTATTCAAAACACTTCAGCTTACTTTGAACTTTGCCATTATGCTTTCTCTCGTACCTACACAACAAGACACCTTTTCAGCCAATAAAGTCATTTAGAGAGAGTGACCAAGCAGTCGCACCTCAGTGTTAACAACCTTCCACAATACCATCAGCAGTAAAGCGAGGTCCAAATGTCTGGGCCCCAATTCACAAACACATCATAAAAGAGAAAAAAAAACTCACCAATGAGGTCTCATTTCCAAAGAAATAGATGGCATCCAATCCCTCTCTCTCCAGGGGTTCCAGACATAAACGCTTATCCCAGCCTTCAGGAAATACGTCAAAACTGATCAGTCCCCCTACAGATAGAGAGAAAGACAGACAAGGAGAATGACAGAACAGAGACTTTAGGGACCGTGATTTATATCTGGTTTCAGCACTTCAACATGGAGTGCTTGTTCAATATGTACAGAGTATTAATACCGCATTTCAAAGCATGCTTATCACTCTTGAATCCACAGATTTCATAACAAAATGTCTCCTTCTCTCCGTCTGCTGCATCTGACTGAGCACATGACCCACAGTCATCTCCTTTTACACATGAGCCACAGTTCTGTCTGTGACGGACAATGACACAATCCTAAACGCACAAGCACAAGACACGACTAAGGACTTGTAGAGATTTTCCTCATGTTAGGACTCCTGAGCTGCAGTCAAACCATCGCCTCTTCAAGCTCAGTTAACCAGTCTGTGACTCCACCACACAATTACAGTGCCAAATTTTTACACAGCAATTACAGAGGGGTGGTCAGGGGCAAGAGCTCAAGAATGCTGGGAAAAGAACAGTCTTTTAACACATCTTCTGCTCATTAAATGTTTAAGGAAACCTAGGCCTCCAATGCCATTTTCTTAGCAAAAAAAAAAGGACAACTGAGCCCCTAAAATGGCACTGCAAAAATAAATAGACCAATAAATAAAACTGCAGTGTAACTCTGTGTTCCTTTGTAAAATTGATTGAATTTCCAAGGAAATGCAAAAGTATTCTGGGGAAAGGTCTTTTTCTATTTTTGTATTAAACTGCAACCTGGTAGCGTTAAGTCTACCTATTTTGGAAAACATGCCAAAGGTCACCCATTTTACCCTCAGCACTCAAACTTTTCAGCTGTTAAACCACTTTTGGGCAAAATTGTTTAGATATGTGCTTTTAACAACAGCTTAGAAAAGAGAACTATCAAGTCACTTCTTCTGTAATGCCATCATAGTAAATACTAAAACCCTTAAGACTTCATCTGTCATGCTAACATGGTTCATACTAATCTACCACTAAACACTGTCTTTTAAACAAGCATTAGGCTACGGTATTTCTCTTTCACTGTCAGAAAGACATTTTGCTACAGAAAATATACAGCTTCTAATTATATTAATGATGTTTTGTGTTCTTAGCAACATGTTTTTAACACTGCTGCATAAACTCAGACGGCTAATGACTCTATGGCTACCATTTGGCTTTTCACCATTTACTTCCACCAAGTCCACTGAGTGCGCTTTGATGGCTTGGACAACACCCGCCTTGTGTGGTGTGTATCTGTGCGAGTGTGTGCGAGTGCATGAGTGTGTGCGTGTCCTGGCAGGCTTTTGTGCAAGAAGCTCTCTCTCTCTCTCTCTCTCTCTCTCTCTCTCTCTGCCCATCAATCTCCTTTTCTCTTGGTCATTTTATTAGTGAGGGTAAAAGCAGGTCCTGTTGCCTCGCAGCAGTATAGAATGCTTTTAAACTGGGATTAAGCCAGTCTTTGTCCTTCACTCTCAGAAAGCACAACCATCTCATCAAGGATTGGGTACTCTTTTGTACCTTGTACCTTTGGGTGCCTTGTGAAAGTCAAATCTCTTGCTCGTACCTCTCAATAAAGTACGAAAAATACCTGTTTTTTTTTATCAGAAAGCAGCTATGTGCTATTACTTTGGGTATATTTAACTTCAATGCTCAGCATCATGTTCATCAAACTGCCTTCCTTAGAAGAGCAGAGATCTCAACAGGGGTTAAACTTGCTTGTTTTTTGTGTCGTAAATACTGTCGAAAATGTTATATTGTCTTCTTCAGAATGTTAAGATACTGTAAACTGACAAAGAAACTGCTGGTTTGTATGAAGGCCAGAAACGATGATTTTGGTCAGGTCACCGTTTTTCAGATTCTTGGATAATTTGCATCAATAACATCTTCTCTTAAACTGCAATCTTAAGACACGCAACAGAAATATGTTCGTTTTAGCGTATTAAAACCAGGTCCACTCAGATTGAACTGTATTTTCCAAAAGTCTGCAACTCTGATGAAGCTTTAGCTCCACCATACGTGGCACTCACAACCATGTTGTGTCATAAAATCACTGGAAGCTTTTTTTCCTGTACAATATAACTACTAATGACAACATTCGCGCAAAGGGTGCATGTTTTCTGAGATCTCACTGGGTTCTCAGTTCTGAGGCCCGTTTTTAAAATAATAATTTTGAACATTCTCAACATTCACAACCAAAAATCTGCAGCTTACAGAGTAAAATACCTTCACTCATCAAATTTTACATGCTAATTCCTGAACGTGTTCTGACAGATATGAAGTATTTCATATATATTGCTCATAGTTGGCTTTATGGTAGACTTTTGCACTTCAAAATAAACTGGAAAAGGTTTTACATTACCAATGCATAGTGTTTATTGATTAAACAATAAAAGAATGAGATTTTAATAATCTGTTCTGTAAAATCCTTAATCTAGAGTGTGTCTTCACAACAACAATAATAATAATAATAATAATAAAATTTTTAAGCCTAATTAATTCCATATTTATAATTCATTCTTAATTCTAACATTATGCAAAGACTAGATTTTTAGGTTTTTAAAAATGCATATTTGCAAAACGTCCTATACAAAAACTACTTGTAACAATATCAGTCATCAGCTGTCAGAGATTCACTGTGATATGTACTGTTTTAATTAAACGACCCTATTAACCTGCAGCGTCTTTTGTAAAGCTAGACAATACCCCCCCCCCCCCCACCCACCCCCCCAACCTTTTAACAGATGATGGGCCAGGAACCATTTGGCTTTAGGATTACACACGTCTATACACTGCTGAACAAAGAACAGAGGGAGGTGCCTGGAGTCTTTTTTCTTCTCTACCTCCTCCCTCCCCCACCTCTCTCACTTCCTCAGTTTCTCTTTTCCGTGTGCTACGTGCCGCATTCTTCAGCCTGTATGGTTGCCCTACTATGCCAGTTAAAGATGAACTGAATTTAAAGAGAGTTTAAACATCCCATGTGCCATTAGCATTCTGACCAATCACAAGCAGCTCACTTTATCCAATGATGGTAAATATATTTATCTTCGATACTGATTCATTAATGCATTTAATGTATTGCAAGGCATACTGTAACTGTATTATGTAGCAATATAGCAACAATCATTATGCAGCATTTTGCCCACATCATGCAGCTCTAGCACAAACACACTGACCTTGTTGCAGCAGTGCTTTATTGGACTTAGACAGCTGGTGAAACCTTAGCCAATCAGATTATGCTATTTCCACACACACCCCCCTAGACACTCCCCTATAGTCTCATACTGATCCACCCAAAGAAAAAGAGAAAGAAAGAGGAAAAAAACAGTCCAGTGTGTGTGTGTGTGTGTGTGTGTGTATGCTGTTACTGGAGAAAACTGTAATTGCTGAGTTGTTGAGGAAAATGTCACTGTTTTCTCTGCTTACAAACCTATATTCCAAAAAAACTACAGTGTGTGTGAAATGCATATAAATACAGAAAACAATTTATTTCTAAATCCACTTTGACCTGTTTTTAAACAAAGACATTTAATGGTTTACAATCCAGCAGTCCAACTTATCCAACTTAAATGTCTGAATCTAACTTAAATGTTTAAGAACAACATTCCTCAGTATGTGATTACAAGGATTTTAGGTATTTCACCCTCTACGGTGCACAACGCCATCTAAACATTCAGACAATCCAGAGAAATATCTGTGTGTATAGGACAAACCTAAAACCACAAGTGAATGTCCAAGATCTTCAATCTCTCGAACCCCCCCCCTTCAAATGCTTGAAAATCACTTGGACTTGGAAATTCCATGACAAACTGTTATTAATGGACACTGTCTGTCAACGCTTCCACAATATGAACTGCACACATGCACAATGGAAACATGTACTGTGGTCTGACAAGTCAGCCGTTCAGACTGTTTATGGAAACAATGGACGTGGTATTCTCTGGGCCAGAGGGACTATCTAGATTGTTACCAGCATAACGTTCAAAATCCAGGATCTACTGTGGTATGTTGGGGGGGTATTAGCACCCATGAATAAAATGCTTAGGCAGCATAATGGAGGACGTGCATAATAGAGGAAGAAAATAACAGTTTTCCAAAACTGGATCATTTGGTGTCCTCAGTCCCAAATGTTTATTAAGTGTTGTTAAAAGGTAGGGTAATGTAAAACAGTGGTAAACATCCATTAAATCTTGAATCTTATGATCAAATTTCTAATGAGCATATATTTACAATAAACAATGGAGTTCACGAGGTAAAACATCAAATATGTTTTTGTACTGCTTTCAGTTTTTATTAGCACTGTCTCAACTTCATTTAGAATTGAGGTTTCCAGAAGCCATATTTGAATCACTTTTATAAACATTTATAATAGAAATCAATGGGTGGGATTTTCCCATGATAATCAACAGTATGATGTAATTACAGCAGATCTGTCTGAAAAAGCTGGAGAAATTCTTTAAGGCTTTGTGTTCAAAGTTTGCTCCTTTTGTAAGCGTGTCACTTGAGAGAGTCTAAGTCCAAACAACAACTCTGTGAGTACGTGTGCACACTCACACTTTGTTTTCTTTAAGCTAACGTAAGGAAGGTTGTTTTTAAACCTGTGATCACATGGTCATGCAAAGAACTCATTGACACACAGCTGCTTCTGCACAGCGTGTATTTTGGCCTGCATTTTTATTGCTGTCATATCACTGTAAGTGTTGCTTTTGCATAATCCATCTGGTTAGAACATAAACCAGTGATTACCACTCTGCCCATTCATCCTTTCTGTGTGTATATGCTTGTCTTAATTGCATACCTTTGCACTGTACACATAGAAAGTCTTTCGCTTCAGGGTCACTGGACTCTAAGATGTTTTATCCTGTTTCACACTGTACAGCTGTCTGTTATCATCTATAACAGTTCAACAACATTTTCAGGGCATAGGCTACAGTACTGTGCAGATGTCAGAGACCACCCTTTCATTTATTTCACTTCATTTAAGTACAGGTAGTATTCAGGAAAAAAGCAAAAGACAAATATTCTAAAGAAAACTACACAGAAGCTTTAACCACTAAATATCATATAGATTTTCAGTATTTAGTGTGTCCACCCTTATGCTGCCCCCGCGACCCGAACCCCGGAGAAGCGGAAGATGATGGATGGATGGATGGATGGATGGATGCTTCCAGTTTTTCAAATAAATCTTCAGGAATTTTCTACACCTCCAATGTTTAGTCTTACAAGTTGGTTACATCATCTGTACACAAAACCTGACTCGATGACTGATGTTTATTTTGGTGTTCTAGTGCAAATGATGTTCTTTTTTTTGTCAATTTTCTTTTCTCAGTAGCGACTTCTTTATAATTACACATCCTTTCAGACCCACAGTGGCCCATCCTTTCACTTATATCTTTATGCAACTGGATTATTTTATACATAAAGAACAGAAGGCAGCTGTGGTGTGCTTGGGTAGCTGTTTTTTATGAATGTCAGTGTCTGTTTGAAGGGGAATATAATGCCATTGAGTCTTTTTAGGGAACAGCCATGCAGTCTGCCTTTGCAAGCATTTGTGAAAGAATGGATTTTCCCAAAGAGCTCAGTGAATTCGAGTGTGGTGCTGGAATACGATGACACCACTTCAACAAGTCTGTTCACAAAATTTCTTCCCTCTTGGACATTCTACAATCAACTGTCAGTGGTATTACTGAAAAGTGGAAGCGTTTAGGAACCACAGCAACTCAGCCATGAAGTGTCAAATCTAGTAAAGTTACCGAGTGGTTCGCTGAGTGCTGAGGCACATAGTACATAAAGAGTTTCAAACCTCCTTTGGCATTAACATCAGCTGCATGCAAGCCTTACATTACCAAACACAATGCCAAGCATCAGATGGAGTGGTGTACATCATGTCGCCACTGGACTCTGGGGCAGTGGAAACATATTCAGTGGAGTGATGAATCATGGCAGTCTAATGGACGAGCCTGGATTTGGCAAATGCCAAGAGAACATTACCTGCACTCTGTCAACTGTAAAGTTTGGTGGAGGAGGGATAATGGGGCTATTTTTCAGGGATTGGTCTAGACCCATTAGTTCCAGTGAAGGGAAATCTTAATGCTTCAGCTAACCAAGACATTTTGGACAACTGTACCCTTCCAACTTCCAAACTGTTTGGAGAAGGCCATGTTCTGTTCCAGCATGACTGCCCCAGTTAGCAAAGCATAGGTCCATAATGGCACAACTGGGTGAGTTTGGAGTGGAAGAACTTGACTAGCCCACACAGAGCCCTGACCTTAACCGCATCAAACACTTTTGGGATAAACAAAAACAGAGATTGCAAGCCAGGCCCTCCTGTCCAAGGAGTAATGTATATGTAATGTCCCAATACTTTTGCCCATATAGTACAAAAGAAACACACACACATATTATATATATATATATATATATATATATATATATATATATATATATATATATATATATATATACATACACACACACACACACACGGTACACTCTGGTATCTAGTGCAGTTACTGATGTGCTCTGTGAGGAAAGCAGTGCTACGTGAGTACATGGGGAAACACTTTACAGATCATTAACTGCCTACATGCACAGAGGACAGAAAAACACTCCAGCATATGCACAAGAGGAATTCAAAAACACCTCTAACCCAGTGTAACAAACATTTCAATCTCAAAGCAGAGAGGAAAGTGGAGACTATAACCTGAGACACAGAATCTAGCTGCTAGCTGCTCATCACAGGAAGGACACATTCAGAAAGCCTTAATTTGCATGGGAAGAGTAAAAAAATATAAAGCAGGTCTGTGATGATTTGTTTACAAGGATGTTTAAGTCAGGTCACATGTTTTATCGTGCTGAACATCAAAGAGAGTTTTAGTGTGTGAATCTCCCACATAATAACAATCTTATCACATTGATTCACATGATTCTAAGAATTCATAATGAAATCATGCTCATTCAATGTATCACTCAAAATTCACTATGGTTTAATTTGATTAATTCAGTTTTTGTTAATTATATGGAATACCCAAATGTTACTGATCAAACTATTTACAGAAAGGTGAGTGAAATACAGACAATAAAAATAATACAACTGGCTGATTTTTGATTTTTACTTTTGAAAATAGACGTATTCTGTGCAGTGATTCTCATGCTACTGACTCACCTCGAGTGAACCTCAGTCCTTTTCCTGCAAACTCCTTCTGCAGAGCAGCTACAAACTTCTCCCTGATCTTCTCTTTCTGTGTAGGGGGGAATTGAATAGTAGACTTAAGGATAATATAACATAATTGATAAAAATGGTATAATATGGTTTTAGTCAGTATTATGCAATACTGATTATACAGTATTACACAGCATTATAGTCAAACGACAGGTTTTGTTGACTTTTTAAATGGAAAAGTGAAAATAAGTTAACATCCTCTACAGAGACACAATTTTACATTTTAATGCATTTTTCATATCTTAATATCGATTAATTTAGGATATAAAGAGGAAAAAAAATGTGACCTGTAGAAACGTTATGGCACATTTAGTAAGTTTTTTCCAATGTATTAAATTCAGCAAATAAATTTGTACAGATTCCCCCCCCCCAACCTTTACAGAAACTGTCACATTCAAGTTTGTTCTCTGTAGAGGACATGTTAACGTATAACCCTGTTTCTAAAAACGTTGGGATGCTATGCAAAGCGTAAATAAAAACAGAATGCAATGATGTGTAAATCAATGTGTAAGGTGCAATGTGTATTAATTTGAAAATAATACAGAAACAACGTTACATTCTGAAAAACTGCGAAATTTGACTGTTTTCTGAGAAATATATATGCCTATTTTAAATCACACGTTCCAAAAAAGGGCAGAAAAAGAGAGGCTGAGTTAAGATGAGGATGGGTTCACCACTGGACACACCACCACATCACACTGTGAAAGACAACAAGGGGAAAATGTGCAACAATTGGGCAACTTTTTGGCCTTATTTACGTCAATGATGTATCTGTTTTGAATAGGCCATCTGGAGAGAAGTGTACCATGTTTTCTCTGTGACGTCCATGATAGCCTTTCATCAAGGTCAATCAAATTATCAGCTAAATCAGATAAAGTGATCAAATAAAGATAAAGACAGGCCATATTAAACAAGAATTCCTCATGGCTTGTATTTACAACTAGAATGTGTGTACTGTATATTGAATTGCATAACTAAAAGTTGTTTATCTTGTCTGAGAATGAAACATTCTTATATCACATGTACCTTGTCTATTTCTGCAAATTCTATTCGCTCTTCAAGTGTGCAACTCCGTCCGATTGGAGAGATGTTAATCATTCCATTGCGAAACTCGATGAATGTGCCTCTGTGGAAAAAGAGAAATTTAACATGGAACAGATTTAAAATGTGATTCAAAATGGAAGAAATTAAGCAAAGCCAATGACTCTGATATATGGAATGAGAACTAGAGGACTCAAAACATCTTTGGTTCCACTGCTGATCTGCAGCTACTTAAACAGTTTGAATGCTTTCTTTACTATTCCTTTATGGCGATTATTTGAAAACCTGTTTGGGTGAATCAGGCTTTGCTTTGGAAGACGACATGGGAGACCCCACCCAACCTGTCATTAGCATTTTGCATAAGATAAGTCGAAAGTTTCAGTCAGTAAGGCTATTGAAATGGCCCCCAGGAGAGGAAGAGCAGACAAGTCGTCTCTCTTGAGGCCTCAGATTCAGGTCACTTAAGTCCTGGTAGAGACAGGTGGAGCTTGTATGTCGTGCTCCTCAAAGATAAAAACGGAATGTCCACTTCTGGACTTTTGTTCATTGAACAGCAGGCAACAACAATTCCATTACATTTGCATTCGGTCAATTGAACAATATGCCTAGCCTACAGTTTAAGGTGTTAAACATCATACAAGTTGCCAGAGAAGAACTTGGACTGACTTTGTAATAACCGTCAATATTCTAGTATGTATACAGTACATGAAAACAGTGTGCAAAACCCCCAGTAAAGTAGTTGATAGCTGCAGTTTGTCTCACCGTTTCTTGGGCAGTTTGATCAGGCCCATATATCTGAGACAGAAGTTAATAAGATCTTGCAGCAGCTCTTCACCCAACTGGTTCTGTATTGCCTGCAACCCATCAGAATACAGCAGGGTTAATACAACATCATAAGACTAACATTAAAACTAAGAATATCAATGGCAAAAATCCACAGCTTTCTAAGCTGAAACAGGACCAAAAAAGTAAACTGGAAAAATAAAACAAAGAACAATCTTTACCAATTAAACCAATGAAATAATGATTTGACTTCCCAGAAGGTTGCCTATCCTCCCTTTGCCAACAAGAGAATATTGCTGTTGTCAGAAGAAAACCTCTTATCTCCAAAATGACAACTTTACAGGAAGAGGAAAAAAAGAACTTTACTTTTAATGTAAGTCTATGGAACCAGACTATTTACCAAGTAATTGTTTCTTTTGGTCTATTCATCATGAAATTTACATGCAATGTAAAAGTCAACATCCATCCATCCATCCATCCATCCATCCATCCATCCATCCATCCATCCATCCATCCATTTTCCTAGCTGCTTCTCCGTCAGGGTCGTGGGGGGCTGCTGGAGCCTATCCCAGCAGTCATCGGGCGGAAGACAGGATGTACCCTGGACAGGTCACCAGTCCATCTCAGGCATTTCAAATTATGTTGAAACTGAAAATCGACAAAACTGGAGATCGAGGTTTTCTTCTGACAGCAGTGAAATGAATTTTTATACAGCATCTCTTTGTTTAACTGTTTGTTTTTTTTATAGTGACTTTTGCTAGTCACCGCCCAGGCGACTAAACCACAAAAGGATTAAACTTGTATAGTTGCTTTAAATGCAAGTACAACCCCAATTCCAATGAAGTTGAGACATTGTGTAAAACATAAATAAAAACAGAATAGAATGATTTGCAAATCCTTTTCAGCCTATATTCAATTGAGTACACTACAAATACAAGATATTTAATGTTCAAACGGAAAAACTTAGTTTTTTGCAAATATTCACTCATTTTGAGTTTGATTCGGTTTTTTATTTATGTTTTACACAACGTCCCAACTTCATTGGAATTGGGGTTGTAAATGTAACTGTTCTGCCTTTTTGACCCTCAACCCACTACAAACATAATACTTCACACCGTGTAAAATGTTTGCAAACCAGATTTAAAAGAAATGCTGTAAACAATGACAAGAAATATTCTTGTCATTCATGATGAATAAGCATTACAGGATGAATAACATCACATAACTCATCACTGCAGAAAGAGGATGATGCTCCTTCCAACCAGTTTTGAATCACTTATGCAATTCAGTGATGAATGTAGCAATAGTGTGACTTACACAATGCCTGTACTGTGATTGTGTGGTGTGTATTTGCTGATCCCATTCACGCCCTGACGCAATACTCAGAACCAGTTGAGCATGCAGTTTTGCGCAACACTCATAGACCACCTTTCATAATCAAATCTCCAGTCAAGTCATTAAGTATAAATTATATATTTTTGAGCAAATATTTCTTAGAAGATAAGATTTAAGCAAATACACTTGCATAAGGAAGAAAGTCAAAGGAAAATAAGTGCAAAAAACAGGAGTTTCCAAAACTGGAGTTCAAAAAACAAGAGACTCAACAAGAGAATAGCTATACAAGAGTTTTGGTAGACCCCCAAAACTGTCACCATCAGATTTACAGTTTTAAAAGCTTTCATCTTTGAGAGAGAGGAGAGACTCAATCTCCACTCTTGATCATGCTTGCATTTCATGATGAAATAGCATAATTGGATGAACAACAACAAAGAAAGATGCTGCTGCTTCCAAGGTTTTGAATCACTTCTGCAATTTAGCAGTGAATGCATCAACAGTGTGACTTATACAGTGTCTGGATAATGATGGTGTGGTGTGTACTGGCTGATCCCATTCACTCGTCTCAATACAGGTGACTCAGATCCAACTGGGAAGTGTTTGCGTGCCCGTAGTGCCACAGGTGGTTTTCTCAGACTGCACTCCCACCTCACCCTGCCCTCCATGAAGTTCAGCTCACCTGTTTAGACAGCAGTTTGCCATCCTTATATTGCACTGTGCCATTTTCAGCAAACACGTAGTCAAACTTATGTATGACTGCAGAGAGAAGACAGAGAGAGAGAGAGAGAGAGAGAGAGAGAGAGACATTTACACAACCCAGAAAACACACATGTATATAATGAATTTGTCTATTAGTATCAGTCAAACCACTGATTGAAAAACAATATTCTGCACACTGTAAATACATTAATAGCTAATAGCTACATTAATAGCTAATAGCTAGCCACACACACCCAATAAAGAGACTCAAAGGAGAACCTGGAATGCACTGTGGCCAATGATCATGCAGATAATCACTTCTTATCTTTATACTGGATACTTATTTGTTTTAAGATTTACTAATGCTGTGATAACAAAAACACACCGTAAATACATATAAATGGTTTCTCACTTGTAGCTTTTATTGACACAGAAATCTGTTTGAAAGTGCAGATTTTAACTCTGAACTGATTTGTGTTTGTAAGCATAAAGTACTCTGTGCTGATATGAAATATGATGTATAGATCCTTTATATTTTTGGCATGTTTTTCAAAGAAATCCACAGGAATATTTTTCTAGACCTCCAAAGTTCAGTCTTAAAATTTGGTTGCATTTTCTTTCTCCCTCTCTCTCCTATATTAAATATCTATTGAACCAGACTTTTTCCCCCCAAGTCATTGTTTCTTTTGGTCCAATCATGATGAAATCAATAGGCATTTTCAAGTTATGTCAAAACTCAAAAATGGAGATATGAGGTATTTCTTCAGAGAGCAGCGATATATTTATGTGTGCGTGTGTGTGTGTATATTATATATATGTGTGTGTGTGTTTATGTTTGTGTGTATTACAGTATTATATATTACTTACAGTGAAACAAACAGAAAAAGGCCAGAAGAGCATACTCAAACATGATGCAGAATGTAAATCTAATGGTAAAGGTAATGGTACAAATGCAATTAATTATGTAATTCAATTTAAATAAACTGAGTGTACAGCAAAATGAGACTAGCTCCAGAAGAGTTAATATATCAAACAGTCTGTGTATAGAAAATATATGTGCAACAAAACTGTATTAAAATCTCTTGAATGAAACCTGCTTGAAGTACTCTTGAAGCTCTAATCTTTCTTAAGAGGACGGCTTCTGTCAGATTAACTCATGTAACATGACCCAGAACAGTCTAATCTTTCTGTCCTCAAGTGAATGTGATCTGCTGTACGCTGTGTGTCCTCAGCCTAAATATTAAACAGTGACTTCCCATGACAGCTGCTCGGCAGCCAAGTTTCTCAGCTTAAAGGTACAAGACGTTTAAAAATAGCTAATCATGGTTTGATAGTGAGAGCACTCTAAAAATAGACACAAGCAAGCAAGTAGCCTATCCAATGACTCGACAAGTGACATCTCACAGTCTAAACCACTCACCCAGTGCTAATTGGTGGGATATAACATAAGCTACATTAGCCTAGTAGCTCCAGTGCATAACTAAACCAAACATCAGGTGCCAAACATATCTATACTGATTGATGACAAGGGGAAAATTGTCAATTTGATCTTCTTTAAGTCTTTTGTACTACACATTTTGTATTTTAACAGCTTATATCACTGATTCAACTCAGGAACAGCTTCATAATCACTCCATGAGCTGGATCAGGTGTGTTAGAGCAGAGAAAGCACCTAAATATGTGTTTATGTATAGAAATCTCTGGCCTATAGGATTCTCTAAGTCTCTCAGCTGTGTTTGGCATCAACAGATAACTAGCTTCTCCACATTCCCGTGCTATTTATAAAAGCAGTGTACGTATTTCTGCGTATTTTCAGTGTCACTGAGTCAGGGTCTTCTGCTACGAGCCAAAAACATTACATATGGTTGTGAAAGAGCCAGCCAGGAGGTTATGATCAATGTGCTAACTGACGTCAAAGACGACTCTCTCTGTGCTAGGGGTTTCTTTCGCAGCCAGTGACTAGAATGGTTTAGTGTGTCCATTCACTACAGCCGCTCACTGTCTTCCCAGAATTCAGCAGTGCTTGGGTAGGTTCAGCAGTCTAGTAGCCATATGTGTTCAATGTCGTGAAGGTCAAATCAGGTGCCTTTTACAAAGGTACACATTAACAAGACATTAACACAGTAACACAGTGATACATTGATTTGAAAGCTTTTGTATGAACAGACTTACCCTGAGCGGAAAAAGGGTACTGTGCAAGCATTTTCACCCACAAGATACAAACTATCTAAATGAACCAACATTGTATAATATTGTGCTTCAGGTACATTACAATCACTTCCCCAGGTGCACATAAAAATAAAAGTAAAAGCCTGAAGTCAAGACAGACTGTATAGTTTATTTAAAAGTATTTATTCCAGTTGAATAAAGCTGGTTAATTTACTTGTTACCACATGTAGTCATTTTTTACAGTGTGGTTTTATGTAGCAAAAATTGTTTATGTAGCAAAAAAATGTACATTACCATTTTATAATCGCTGTGTGTTATTGTGCCTTTAAGGCAGACTCAAGATAAAGGAGCTCTGTTCTGATTGGCTGCCCTATGTTGTACCTCATTCACAAAGCACTCAAAGCTGAATGGGTAGTGCTAAACTGCTATAGGCTGAATATGGATAGATTTAAATGAGTTGGTTCTCTTTACATAACAGCGACACTAAATTCAAAATGTGCTGTTTCGGTAGTTTAGTTTTTCTATATAGACTTAATGGATTTCGGAGTCAATTTTACAATAAAGGCCCTTTAAAGTGATAGCACAGCAAAAAATCTAATTCACACATATGCTTCCTCCTTTCTCCCAACTGTAGAGCCAAATAAACAAAAGTACAAAACCGATGACCAGCAAAGGAAAGAGTAGAGCAAACTTTTGGCATTTGTTATGGGCCTACTTAAAAACAGTAGCTTTGAACTTAGTTATGGTCTTACTTAAAAACAGTAGAAGCAGCTAATTAATGCCTAATATTTGTTTAAACCTTTGACCATTTTTCTAGATTGGTGTTAGAAACCTGGTTTGAGCTGGTTTGAGCCAAGTGTGTGATGATTTAGGTCTGGTTTGAGCCAAGTATGCGATGATTTAGGTCTAGTTTGAGTCAAGTGTGTGATGATTTAGGTCTGGTTTGAGCCAAGTATGCGATGATTTAGGTCTAGTTTGAGTCAAGTGTGTGATGATTTAGGTCTGGTTTGAGCCAAGTATGCGATGATTTAGGTCTAGTTTGAGTCAAGTGTGTGATGATTTAGGCCTGGTTTGAGCCAAGTGTATGATGATTTAGGTCTAGTTTGAGTCAAGTGTGTGATGATTTAGGTATATAGTTGTCATGATTCTAATTAATGGGGCATAATGTTCCTTACTTTGTTAGCTACATTAGCATTGTAGCTCCAACACAAAAGTAAAGAAATACCAGAAATGTCTTGTCTAATTGACTACATTTGGAATAAGGGTACAACGTATATGTCTGTATTTTGGCTGAACCGTTGCTTTAAGGTAAAGTTTTACGAGTTGGTTTAGATAGCAGGCTCAGTGACAGGAGTGATAGTGCTTACCTTCATCTCCTTCTCCGAGCTGTTCTGCTATCTTAGAGTAGTCTGACCCTCCCACCACTCCAATCTTCACTTTGTTACGCAGAGACTGTAAAAATCCATCCAGCTGTGGGTCAATTTTCTGCAGATACAAACACACACAGGTTTGCTATAACAATCTGTCCAATACATATTGTCTGTCTGTCTCTCTGTCTGTCTCTCTGTCTGTCTCTCTGTCTGTCTCTCTGTCTGTCTCTCTGTCTGTCCAGCCATCCACCCCAGTGCAAAAAAATGGGTCAAACCCAAAATATCAATGCTTATAGCCTGGTCAGAGTCCAGATTTGAACCCTATAGAGAATATTTGGTCTTATATTAAACACAAACTAGCTCGGCAATGTTTTTCAGCTATATGAAGCCATCAATGCTGAGTGGAACAACACTGACAATATCTACATATGTATAGATCTACAACCCCAATTCCAATGAAGTCAGGACGTTGTGTAAAACATAAATAAAAACAGAATATGATGATTTGCAAATCCTTTTCAACCTATATTCAATTGAATACACTACAAAGATATTTAATGTTCAAACGGATAAACGTTATTGTTTTTTGCAAATATTCACTCATTTTGAATTTGATGACTATAGGTTGAAAAGGATTTGCAAATCATCATATTCTGTTTTTATTTCTGTTTTACACAACATCCCAACTTCATTGGAATTGGGGTTGTATAAGTAATAATATGTCCTATATGCATTCTGTGTATGTAGAAACCTATATGAAATAATAGTATGCCCCATGAATATTATGTACACAATTAGGGAACTTTTGTAAAAGCACTTCATAAAGTCAGGACCATTTTGTTGATACTGGTTAAAAGTTTCCCTCTGTATTAACAAATTCAGGAGATTTTTGACCTAAAGGTGTACAAAAACAAACACAAATACAACAGCTTCCCTCATCTGATTCAATGTTAAAATAATTAACAGAAATTGTTTACAGTTGTCATTGTTTACAACGAATAAGGAATGTTAAGTGATTTAAAACATGTTTATGTGGTTGGATCAGCGGTTAGCACTTTAAATCTCCAGTTTGGGAGACCGCAGGCAAAAATGTGTGTGTGAGTGTGTGTGTGTGTGTGTGTGTGTGTGTGTGTGTGTGTGTGTGTGTGTGTGTGTGTGTGTGTGTCTGTGTGTGTGTTCATTTTATATTGTTCATCATTTCACAGAATCAGTTATATAATACCACAGCCATTCCCCTGCCTCCCCTTGGTTTTTCTCATTTAAATGCTTGCTTTAAAGGCATTTCATGTCATACCATATTTCTAAAACTACAGACCACAGCATGTTAATAGATCTAATTACAATCATGAGAATCCATAACAAGTCACAGCTTTAACATCTTTGCCTCCCTGAAGCTTAGCGATAATGCCTAATACACTGGAAAGTGCAGACTTTACAGCTACTGACATATCCCAGCTGCACTGGACATTCAACACATGCTTTCATGTAAACATGTAGGTCAGAGGTGCTTAACCATTCGGCATAGTTTTGTTTTCAAAAACATTCTTCATCTGCTTTCAAAGATACTGATTGATATTACATCTAACAACGGTTGGCATTTCTTTTAAAGATACTGAATGACATTGCATCTGTAGACAGTGACATTGGTTTTGCAAACACTGCTTAAATAATTAGGTTTGTAAAATCAAGTTCTGAAATGGGGTATGTATGACATGATGGAACATGTCTCACAATTTAACCCGTTTTATGTGGACATCAGCAAGAAGCAGCAGCTTCCAGTGAATCTGTAGGGTGCAGTAACTGGAAGAAGCTCACTCACTTACCACTTGGGCAAACCTGCCCATCCAGGCCTATGTATTTTGCAAGTATCCGTCAGCTGCAAATGACCCAATAAATACCAGACAGAAGTCACACCAGCAGACCACAGACTGTTTACTGATACAATTCAAAACGGGATTAGGATCAGTGCCAAATCTCCATTGCTGAGTGAACATTACAGTGATGAATGAACACCCCTGTTGAATTGAATCTAACCCAGTTGAATGGACATATATTATTGGCTTGATCTTAAAACCCATTCAGAACAAAATAAGACCACAAAAAAAAAGATTTTGTTGTATTCCTGTATTGTGCTGTGATAATCCACAGGAGTTATGGTTATTCAAAGAATCTGCATAACTAAAGAGGAAAACTAAAGCATTTAGAAATGCACCATTCCAGAGATATCTGCAGAGGAAGAATACTTCACATTGGTGGTAAAAGGAACCAGACATCCACCTTCAAAAGCTACTCCACTGAAAGCCGTTACATATGTGGGTATTCACCATTGTGAACAGCTCTGACTCTGTAAGTTTCTCAAGGATTAAACATTCGCACCAAACCAATCTGAATGACTTTGTTCACATCTTCACCACTGAAACTGTACATCTCAACTGGGAATTCTGAAAAATGAGTGAAATTCTCCTTTAAATGTAGTGAAGACACTCCCACAGGCTGCTGTAGTAACCCAGAACAGGCAGAGGAAGTATATGAGGGGTATCAGGGCTGTAAATAGAAGCTAATTAACATTACATAAAGGTGTAAAAAGGTTGATAAGCTTGCAATGAATGATAAGACAGCGAAGGATAGTCGGCTATCCTCCCTATGAATCAACAGCATCCACTAGATCCACTCGAGGCAGCTAACAACAACAATGTTTACATCTCTAATATTTAACATATATCCTTCCTCCAGTTCCCCCAGTTCCTCTTACCTCTCTCGGTGGGGTCAGGGTTCCGTCCACATCGAATAAACACAGAATATTTCTGTCCGGAGGGAGACTTTTCGTGTCCATCCTCTTCGTGTGAAGCAGTTAAAACAGACCACAAATGAACACAAGGGCAATGTGGCTAAAATAAACCAAGCGGAAAATTAGCTGGAATCCATGAGTCCAAACTGAGTTAACAGTTCGACTGGATTTCGAATTAACCGAAACAAACCGCACACGCCTTTCTTTAAAACGGAAAGATATATTTAAAAAAATGACAGTTTGTACAGTGTTCTGGCGTGTTTACATGTCTACTGCAGCAGCAGCGAGGTATCCGCTAGAGAACATAGGGTGCACTTTCTATTGCGATACCGCCTGCCTACGTGTGTTCCACTCACAGCCAATGAAAGCGCGAGGATCCGGTCACGTGGGCCAGGAGGTGTCAACGTGCGTTGAATTTCCTAAACCTCAGAAAAAGAAAGAGCAGAACTGACCTCTCACCTACATCAGCTGCAGCCTGACCGCCTTTAGATTATATCACGTTAGATTTGTCATTCATATACAGTCCTGCACAATCTGGCTGATAAACCTCTAAACAAATCTCAGCTGATCAGGCCGCGTAAACACGGGTCCTCTTCAGCCTAGAACAGTCTGACATCTACACACACTTTAAAGACCTCATCTCAGAAACTCAGCCCTTTCATCTTTTAACTGATAAGCAGTTGCTAAGACCCCCACCCCCCACCCCGATTCACCAGGGGGGCACAAGTATGTAACATTTGTTTATTTAATGGACAGTACTGTGCAAAAGTCATTTATTTAAATGTATTCATTTTTCATCATCTGGCAAAAGCAGAAAGCATATTTTCCCTGTAAGTTACGCAGAAGCCTCAACAACTAAACAAAATATCACAATATTTGGTGCGTCCATCTTTTGCCTTTTCAGGAGACTTTCCTTCAGTTTTCTTGCCTTCAAGAAATCTGCAGGAATGTTGCTCCACGCCTCCAAAGTCCAGTCTTTGAAGTTGGTTGTACTTCCTGCTTCTCATGATCTAACTAAGTAATCTCAATTACAAATTCAGACTCATAAATCCAAAATCTCAATCCACATCTCAGCTTTACTCGTTTCAGTGTTTGGGTGCAAAATGTTCTTCTTTTTTGTTTGTTTTCTAAGTAATGACGTCTTGAGAGCTTCCTTTCAGACCCATAGTGCTGAGTTTTCTTCTCACTGTGGAAGGATGGACAGAAACTCCTGTGGTCAAGGTTGGGATGTAACAAAAAACAAGTATGGAAATATGTATTCATAATGCAGAAATGAAGTACCTGTGTTCAGTCCAAGTGACATTTTGAAAAGACAATATTCCGAATTCAGTTATCTTTCACATTTTTAGGAGAATACTTTTAGAATACAGTTATTGATCAGTTATTTATCCCAATGTTATTAATGATGTTATTAATCTCAATGGGATCTGCTAAAGCCTGAGTAGACTGGTAGTAAAAGAGAAAAAACATAAAGAATTTTCAGAAATAAGAAATTAATTTTTTTATGATACATATTAACGGAATAATTACATGAAGAAAACTGCCAACCATGGTTAGGATTTTCTTGTTACGGTTACAGTACAAAAGTTTGGGTACCCCTGGTCAAATTACATGTTAAAAATTAAGCATAAAACATGAAATGTGCCACAGCTTTTTTCACAGGCCACAATACATGTCAAATTTAGCAAATGACAAGTACTTATGGACTGCAGAAGTGTAGATGATTATATTTGCTTATGTTTGCTTACTTTTGACCAGGGGCGCCAAAATGTTTTCGTGTAACTGTAATGTTTTACATTTTTTTAATGTTTTGCAAACTCCCGGTGTTTCATTTATTTTCCTTATGCAAATGGATTATTTTATATATAAATTTTAGAAATATCTCCTGAAAATGAATGAATGTTTTGAATGCAAATTCTATTGATAAAATTTGAGCTTTTGCACAACACACACTCAGAAAAAAGGTACAAGCCCATTGCTGGGGCAGCACTCCCCTTGTCACTGGGGTGGAACCCTCAAGGTTACGTCTCAGGGCCTTCAGTCAGGGAACATAATTGTACTATTATCCACTGAAATTATATTCACTTAGTTGTATTGACTCCACACTCCCCGTCTCGTCTCCAGGCTTTTTATTTTATTGCTCTGTTTTAAACATTACATTATGAAAATATACAAATACATACTTTTCCACTAGAGAAAAAAACATATTTAAGATCTTAAAACCAGTGTTGTTCCTTTGAGGGACCATTTATATTGTTTGTACCTTGATTTCTAACAGTGTGCTGCATTATTTATTTATTCTATTTAAACATTCAACTTCCTTTATCTACTGTTTTATTGACTTAGCCCTAGCATTTATTAAATCTTTCTTTTCCTGGTCCAAATAATGAATCATTGATTGGGGTTTGGGTAGCTGGCCCAAAAGTAAAATGTCGCTAAGGGCCCCCAAAACGTTCAGAAACAGTCTTACTCAGAATGAATCATTTATACTCTCAACACCATTAACAGCAATATGTCTTATAAAATACTCATAAAACAATCAAATATACCCCAAGCTGAGATTAATGATCTTTTTATAGACTCAGTCAATAACATTATTGACATTTTGACTGCTAAAACACTGAACACACCTAATAAGTGAACCTCAGATTAATGATTAAACCTACCATGATGGGTTTACAGACAATGCAGACATGCAGGCCTGAGTAATCAGACAGATCAATGTTTACCTCATCAGTGTCAATCAGCTTTCTGTGGATTTCTGAGAGCGTCTTTGATGCAGTGAATGTAGAACGATCAGCTCACCAGGACAGGGTCAGTGGAAGCAAAATAAGAGATCTGTGAAAGAGAATGGACAGCATGTTTTCATGTTTCTGGAAGACAGATCTTCTGCCAAACTGCAGTTATTGATGAGAACTGTGGCATGTACGTGTAATCACACACGAATCAGGTGAAGCTGCAGGTCTGTCCTCCAGGGGGCAGCAGTGACCCAACAATCTTAATGAAGCTTAATTATGTCTCTTTAGGATGAATATGTAAGCAGGACAAAAAAGGCCTGACTTTGAATTTTAGATATGTGAATAATGTGAGAATGAATTTAGATCCAAGTTCATTCATTTACAGTGAATGTAATTACATGGAAATTTTAAACAGCTGAATTCACATTTCTAAACAGGCAATTCAAGATTCAAATGAATTATAGTCAATTTAAAATGTTCAAACTCAAACTTCATGCCTATTTTTCTCAAAAAGTAATCATTTCTAACGTTTCATGTCTTCGCATCTGTGTTCTAAAGGTTTTTACTGCCCTCTAGTGTCTCTCCTGCCTAAATACACCTGCAGTCAGTTATTAAGAAGGTATATTAATGCATAGTGTATGTATGCAATGTTTAATGTATTTAATATATAGGCCTAAGTAATTTTTTTAAGGTCTAAGTTGTATTGATGATGGCAAATGGGAATTCCACTGAGGAACGTCTGCATAATTATCACTGAGATGTAAACAAAGTCATTCAGAGTGGTTTTAGGAGAAATTGAGAATTGTTGAGAAACTTAACAGCTCAGATGACTTTAAAATGATGATGAGAACCAGGGGTCACAACATCTACAGCACAAACATAGCCATTTCATTTTCTATCCAAAATGATGATCAGTGAACTTACATGTGTCTTCTGAGTTTTTAAACATAATGTTGTTGATGGACAAAAAATTTTAAATATATTTTAATATGTATTAAAAATTCAAATGAAAAAAATTATAATTAACATTTGTCTGTGAACTGTATTTTGCCTTACCACACCCTGCATGTACCTCTCCACCATGAATGAATTAAAACATTTTAGGCCAAAATCTTGTCTCAAAACAATCACAAAGCAATGACTCAGATATCAGGCACCATATTCATGCCCACATCAGCTAGCAGCTTCGGGTTTCATAGATAGATAGAAAAACAGATGCTCAAACATTTTCTTTAAACTTTTTAATTTGGCAACTGTTTTCATCCAAAATATCTTTAAAAAACATCAGACAAACATCGATCAAGTGAATCATTCGTGCTCAAATGGTCCAAATAATGTCTCACTCTAATGTATTTTCTCCACTGGACAAAAAGTGTGGCGTTAAAAATTTGCATGATGAGCTTTTTTGCTGTTGTTAGTTACACTGTGTCAAACATGAGACTCATTCAAACCTACAGTGTTGAATCTGAAAGTTGCCCTTTTAAAACAGCTTGTTTTTTCATTCTAAAAGTGCAAATGTGACACCAAGGCCTTTCATGATGAGGCCTACGGCTTTAAAGTCAACCTTTACAGAACAACACATGTTTTTTCTGTACACTTCACGTACTAAAAATGTGGGATTACATGTGAAAACATGTTCAAATTCTGTATTGTTTTCTATACTGTAAAATCCAGCCTAAGATGAAATGTACAGAGCTTTTCCCTTCAGTCAAGACATGTTTGGTGTCTGCAATTTGCTTCTTTAGTTTTGAACTGGAGCTGTGAGGCTAATGTAGCTAACAAATAATGAAAGAACCAGTTAGCGATGTACAAACTGCATGTCTAAATGAACAGAGGCACTGACAATGTATGACATTAATATATACTAAAAATGACAAAAGTACATTTAATAACTAATAACAGCAAGAGCAGCATATTGAAACCTAAAAGATAAAGAGATAGCTTGGCACAAAATGAAAGAAGCGAACTTCATAAACCGAACGTCTTGGCTGATCAACTGCATTTGGGGTAAGAGGAAAACTTTTGACCAAACTATCACATTAACTTTCTTATAAATGCAGCTGTGCTTTTTACAACTACTATGAATATGAAATTCACAAGTTTTACACATTTACAGCCTGGTGGATGATGACAGGTTTACAGAGTGCTATGCAATATGATACTGTCATTGCATACCTGCTAATGGATTGGATGGCTTGTTCACATAAACAAACTGACAAAATCCTGATGGGAAAATAAATTGGGGAAATTTCTATTTTGTCCATTATGCCGATAGAAGTATTTCATTACCGACCCTAATAAACCATAAACATACTGCTGATAACTCTGATACAACAATGTTATTAATATGTATTCAGACCTGTATCATGTTATTGTTTTTAGTTTTCATTTAATTTTGTTTTTTTGTTCATGTGAAGTGATGAGTATTTTAACTGCTGCTGTAATATCTTAATTAATAGCACATCTATGAGCAGCCTATATAGACTATACTTATCAGCACTAAGAGTACTGTAAAACACAGTGGTCACGAGGCCTGTTTTTCCTACAGTGGTGTAGGTGAGCTTGTGTTCATTGACGGTATCTTGAACTCAGAATTGTTTGAAGGATGGAAACCTGCAGCTGGTGTGGTGCTGGTTTAGCTGGCCACCCAGCATGGTCATGTTGGTTGACCAGCACACCAACCAAACACAACGTAACGTATACTGGCTTTGCGGATGACTAGCCATGCTGGTCTATGCTGTTTTCTTCTAGCAGGGGATGCAGGACTTTTTGTGATGCTAAGGTTTGCATTCTATCAAAGGCACAAAGTACCTCTTCCATTGCTAAAATGTGCCAGCAACTTTCTGGTGAAATTTATCCTGCAACCATCTACAAGAAAGTCTGTCCACTTGAAGGCCATATTGACAGATATCTGAACCGAAGGACACCAACTATCTCTAAAAGAGTGCTTTGACAAAAGGTAAAAAAATGGTTTATAATAAACACAACTTGGTTTGACATTTTGTTTCCTAATACAATGAACTTAATACTTTTTCAGGTATGGCACAAATGTCCAAATTATTTTCTGGGGCCACTATATGTGATTTGATCTCAAATCACTTGATAAACGCTTAAATTATTCCTTGATAGTTTTACAAAAAATTGCACAATTTTACAGCCCATGAGCTGTGAGGCTAATGTAGCTAATAAGTAATGCCATAATGTTACTGATAAAATGGACAAAAGTAAATATTACATCTGAACAATTATAGCCAAATAGACAAAAGTACATATTTTGGTCTGTCCTTCTGTCCATTTAAACACAATCTTAACTGGGTTCCATAAGTTTCCATTACTTGTTAACTACATTAGCCTCTTAGTTCCAGTGTAAAAGTAAAGAAGCAAACTTCAGACACCAAACATGTCTTGACTGATCAACTGCATAGGAACATTGCGTAAATTTGCGATTTCATGGAGAAATTTCTTTAAAGAGGCCTCTGGTACGTGACCTCAGCTGCGGCTGGTAAAGGTGGAAGTTCAAAATGACTAATAAAAAGCCTGTTAGTAACCGTCTCACTAATAGATAAAAAGTGACAGTGAACAAGGAACAAGATAACAGGCTGAAAAAGTGAGGCTCAGTAATCATTAACTGGTTTGTGCGTGTGGGGGAGAGTGTGTTTTTCACAGCGGTCACCTCGCAGTCATTTAGTATAATTAAGAAGAGACTTAAAGATCTCTTGTGTAGTGCTGCTTTGACAAAAGACTGAAAGGTTTTGGTGTTGTGTATGATGTGGTGTTGTATGGCCCTTGCTGGTCTAAGCTAGTATGTGCTGGTCTAGTGCTGGTTTAGCTGGTCAGCCAGCACGGTTGACCAGCATACCAACATCCAAACACAACATATTGCTGCTGTTGGAGTAAAACATTGTATCATTTTTCAGTTTTTGATTCAAAATCACTGATAGAATCTGACATAGATCACATAAGTAGTTGTGTGCAGCTCCAATTTCACCTGCTAACTAAATCCTCTGTCACCTGATAATACCAGGCTGGGAGATCTTTCCACTGAGACACTTCAAGCATCACCACACGCTAACTGCTAGTTCTGCTAAGTAAGCTAACAGACCCCCATGTTGACTAGTTTTGAGTTTACATGCACTCAATAATCTGATCATAGTCGGGTTTCTGCATTTATCCGATTATTCAAATGGTCATGTAAACCCCATACTCTGATCTAGAAATCCGATTAAGATATCGGATAGAGAGAGCTGGATTTTAGCTCAGTAATCAGATTTCTCAGTGCATGTATATTCGTACTCTGATTTCTTTTGGATTTCTCGGTCTGCACATGCGCAAGACCTGAGAAATCCGAGACTGTGGTGCCCGAAATAAGCAAAACACATTTGGAACGGAGCTCCAAGCTGAGTTTATCGGCTGGTTGCAAAGCAGAAATCCAATTACTGCCTGACTCATGTAGACACAGAGTTTCACGTTATCTGATTACTCAAGTGCATATAAATGCATTGATTGGGTTACTGACAAAATCTGATTCACTGCAGTTATTGGATTATTAAGTGCATATGAACACACTGATTGAGAGATGGGGCGTCCTACCCACCCAGAAAGCACAGGGCCAGTTATGCTCTCCTGGACAGCTGGACCACTAACGGCTGTGGCACTGCCATATTGGTTAGATTTTTTGAAAAAGTATATTTGTAACTGCACAATAAAAGACTGGCAAGAGAAAAAGAAAAAACTCCCGGTCTTTGAAACTTTAAATGAACAAATAAGTAGTAAAAAGTATGCTTTATTCTTGGAAATGTTATTAAGTAATAAAGTATTCAGTCTCAATAATAGCAGAGTTTATTTTAATCATTTTTTAATACCAATTTTAAAAGTTGCTGTTTATCTTATTTTTCTTTGATTTTATCCTTCTTTACATCATGTAACATCTCCTGAAAATGGATAACTTGCCATAATAAATGGCCATTTTGACTTGAAATTAAATAAATGAAAGGTAATCCTTGACTTTTGCACAGCACTCAGTTATTCTCAAATAGGACTGCTTTAGCAGAGGTAAAAGTACAATCATTAGAAATTACTTAGAAATATACGAAAATGTACTTTGGTCTGTAGATCTGAGTGAATGTGAGCAGCTACTAACAGCCTCTGGTGCATTTGTGAGTGGGTGCATGTTTTCCTACACTGTACATTTTATACACTTCATACAGCACTTTGTTGAATCTTTAGGACACTTGGAGGATCCTGTTTTTATAGAACAATGACCCTCTTTATGAGCATCTGAAGATATTATCCTTTCACCCTCCGCCCATATGTCACCTTCACACACACTATAAAAATGGGTGGTACATGCCTGCTAAGATTTGAGTGCTCAGTGTTAAGATAAAAGCCTTCTGACTCTGCTTCCAAAACCTGAATCAGAGTCAGATCCTGAATTTCAGTCAGAATCACAGAATCAGAGTCAGGGCTACAATTAAAGCCAAATCAGAGTCTGAATTTCAGTCAGAATCAGTATCACATAATCAGAGTCAGAGCTATAATTAGAGTCAAAGCCAAAATCAGAGTCAGAGTGTGAATTACAGCCAGAATCAGAATTACAGAATCAGAGTCAAAACTATAATTTAGAGTTAGAGTCGGAATCAGAGTCTCTTTCATGCTGTATAGGTGCCATACACAGTACCATACACAGCACATTATCGCTTTTGGAACATTTGTTTTTCATTCTTCGACATAATTTGAAATACCAGCTGTCCAACCAATAGAAACAGTGCTAGATTACTTGAAAAAAAAATCTATTTACATAAACCTACCAAATAATTAAGTTTTTTTTTTTTGGGGGGGGTTAATCTGACTGTATTGTTTTTATAAATGTGGCAGTTTTACCCATTACATCTCTGCATATTTATATAGAGAATACAGTAGTACTGTAACAGTATTTTATATGCAGTCTGTATTTGCTATTCATATTTTCCAGAGAGCACAAAACAGCAGCAAGACTTTAACAATAAATAAATCTAAAACTTCATTGATTTTGAAATAGACTGTAATCAATTCTAATAATATTTAATAGAGTATGCACCTGTTTTTGGCCAAAACAAAATACTTAAAAAAAGCAAACACATTTGTTTATTCTGAAGAATGGAAACTTCATGACACACTGAATCATTTTCTAAAGAAATACAATTGAGATTTACAGCCCTGATGTTTACCCAAATTCAGTTTCCCTGAAAAATAATTTGCTAAACTACTGAACTGTGCTGCGCAAACAGGAAGAGACTGTTTTTATTCATCTCCGATCAGTGCTTGTCCCACAAATTCTTACAGTGTCTCACAGTGTTGTCTTAATTGCCACTGTAATCATTGTTATAGGTGTTTATTTCTCTATTCCTCTATTTCTTTGCAGTCTCAGACTGTCTTTCATAAACAAATGCAGGTTTGACTTCACGCTGTCTTCTCACCGGCTGTGATTCCTCACCTGGTTGCTATTATGGCACCTATAAATGGACTATGAGGCCCAGATTAATTACAGTGTTAAGAGGAGTTTCATATGATATGTGATATGAATGTAATATGCCTATGCAGGTTCATATATGAATCAGTCACTGAAGTCTGAGAAACACTTCTGGGCTATTTTCACAATTCTGTTCACAAACACTGTTCCTGGCATGTTAGATGTTCTGGTTAATCAAGCCGCCCAGCGTCTGTCACCGGCTTTGAGAAAAACAGTTTATGAGCATCAGGCAAACAGTTTTACAGTCACATACAGTTCACTTTTATAGCACTCCAATTCATCAGTCACACCACCAATCATCCGTTTATAGCTCTGTCAGACCTTCGCCCCCTCAGTGGCCCTGGACTGACACTCTCTGCTGCTCATATTTTTCTGGCACATTCTGTAGGCCTGATTAGACAGACTCAGTGATAATGACAAGCAACTCGCAGTAATGTTGCAGTTGAACTTTTAATTTTTAATTTTTTTGGTTTACCAGCCAAAAACAGTAATTGTATTATTTTTTCACTAATTGTAATTTGCTTGAAAAAACTTGGTTTGTGTCTTTTACTTTTTCTTTTTTACATCATTAAAAATACAAAATGTTACATTTAATTAGACCTACAATACTAATACAACTAATTTAACCCATGTGTGGTGCTCATGTTCTGGTTACTCAGTGGTCTGGTGGCATTATTGTTTTTTCACTCAGAAGATGAAATAATAATAAATCACATCACGTCTTTTGAATGAAAACAATGAAAATGGGTCCCACAGACCCAAACACCACACAAGGGTTAACAGCAGCAACAGCAGTGATAATAACAATAATAATAACAATAATAATAATAATAATAATAATTTATCATATATTGTTGCCATTTTTGCAAAACCTGCAGTCCGTCAGCGGTGAACAGAAAAGCAGGGACAGAGAAATCCAGACGAGTTGATGTTGTATGTAAATTAGTGTCCCTCCTCGTGACGTTTCAGTGTGAAGTTGCTGATTAACGCGCGAGCTTTCCTGCGTGTGTCGAGTGAGTTTCCCTCCGCTGAGGCGTCGAAGGAAAATAATAAAAAAAGGTTTTATTTCTTTTATTTCCTGAGATTAAAGACACAAATACCGAAAGTCTGACCTTCTGCCACCGAGAGGGGACTATGTTGGAGTTATCAGCGGAGGTGAGCAGAGACTAGTCAGACTGACTCCCTCAGCTGCCTGAGGCGTCAGTAAGTGTTTATGTAGGTTATAATTACTGATCTAAAGCTAATGCTAACGCTGATATTCCCCATCGAGAATATCTGAGAGAATATCTTCACGTTTAGCTCCTTTATACTTATATTGGAGTTTAATTCTGTTCTTCTGGACTGCTTTGCTGTAGCGTGAGCTGTAGCTTTCAGGCTTTAACTAGCGTTTTCCAGAGAAAAGAAAAAGAAGAGATGAAATACCTGTGAGAAGAAACTCTTCAGTTTATATGCTGATAGATACCGAATGTACTCAGAGTTTGTGGCCCTGATATTTTTTCTACTCAGCCTGGTTTTGCTGGGCCACTTTTGCCTCCACTTGAATCATTATTAATTTGGGTCACAGCATTGTTACCTCAGCAGTTGTGGGGGGGTCAGGTGTTTGGACCGCCTGTGGGGCGCAGAAGGTTGAAGGTGTCCATGTTTGACCTTGATTGTTTCAACGTGCTTAAAAAATCTCAGACTTTCTTTTACAGATACAGCCTGGTTCCAGTCAAAGAAAAGTGATAAAAGACTCACGTTCATGCAGAAGGACTTCACATTTGGGGTTGTTTTGAACTCAGGTGTGACGCCTTGGCTGCTTTCTTGTGTTCCAGCCATGCTGAGCTTATTGTGGTTGGGCTGCTGCTCTGCGCTGGTGGCTCTCGCTGCTGGTTTTAATGCAGAAAAGTGCAGAAATCTGCCGGTCACGTTAAACATCGTGTTGCTGGAGGACCAGGACTCACTCTGGAGCCTGAAATATGTAGAGGTCGCAGTGGAAAGGGCCATAGCCATGGAAAACGAGAAGAATGCAGAAAGTGAGTACCATACAGTTTTTCTTTCTTAAACAAGCTGTCTGTCCTGTACGGCACAACCCTAAGTGCTAACTCACTACTATAATACTATACTATACATATCTGTCAAGCTGTCAGAAGAAAACCTTGTTTGCCCAAAATGGTAACTTGACAGGAGAAGGAAAAGCCTCCTTTACTTTTAATGCAAGTCAGTGTACTTTTTTAACAAGTCATTTTGGGCCATTTCTTTTGGTTCATTCTTCATGAAATTTATACACAATGTAAAGGACAACAATAATTTTCTTCGGACAGCAGTGATATATTACATTACCATAAGGGAAAATGCAATCGATAAAGTAATGTGAGAGTTTCTGTTCCGATTTAAAAACCAGAGCATTTTGTTAAAGATACATCAGTGGACATTCATCAGAATGTATTTATTGCTTTCAGTAATTCAGTAACAATAATGTCATCCTGTGAACTCTGTGGGAACATGGACATGAAAATCACATTTCCATATGGTAAATGCAGTTTCCAGTTTTCATCACCAATGTCCAGTAAGAGCAGCACTGGCTCCACGTTCCTGCTTCTCTGTGAGGATCTCATACCTCTGTGTAACGTCTTGTTTTGAGTGAAACTGTAGTTTTCATCTATGCTGTTGCTTTTGTTATTTTGCTGCTTGGTGCTGCTTGCAGTTCTCCTAAGAGTCCTGTCCCCAAATTACACATATTTCTGGGATGCAGTGTGTTTTGCTCATAAATGCTTCGGCCTAGACATACTTCAGTGATAAACAAATGACATGGCAGTAACTGTAACTGTCATCAATGGAATATCAGCGGAATGGAATGACCTGTGCTTCGATTCCTCGATCTCATGACTACATAACTTCTCCATTTCAGTTAGGTTCAGTTACTTAATAATTTATGACAGTTGCTGGATGATAAGACTTAAGATTAATAAGTGGATAATTAAGGAAGTAACTAATACGCAAGTTTACACGCATAATCCAACAAACGTAAGTGTGTAAGTATGTAAAAACAGTAGGACTAGTCAGTGTGATTTTGTATTGCTATTTAAGAAATCCATTAAAAAAGTATATGGGCTCATTCTGACATTCTTGTCATAGCTGTATGAGTGGAAAAAATAATCTTCAACAGAATGTGTTTATTACTTTCAATAATTAGGTAATATTATTTTAATTGTGAACCTGAACATTGCGTGATTTCTATAGAGTGAGTGCAGTTTTCAATTTTCATTACCAACAGCCATTGAGAGCAACAGTGACTGCATATTTCAACCAATGAGTATATACTGTATTTATCAAAAATGCAGTCAATAACTCAGCTCCATTGTCATTATAGCCTCTTGATCTCATTCTCGTTCATATGCCTTGTAGATTTTTGCTACAATGAAAGCACTGAGGGAGAACTGGAGCTTTCCATTTTGCTTTTGTGGAAGAGTCAAACTATGAAAATGTCTTTAAATAGCGATATTCTTAATGGATTGTGTTATTGACACATTTATTTTTCAGTCTCAGTATAATGTAATTGTATAATACGTGCATACATTGTTCATCTTTTAAAATGTGACTCGACAGGCATGAACTTTACGATTAAGGGAAACTTCCGTGGGTTTAACACAACTTTTTACCAACGCAAAGGCTGTGGGAGCAGCACCTGTGAAGGAGTGGAAATCCTCAAATCACTGCATGTGAGTCCTGCCTGTCTGTCAGCTTGGCCCATATTAACTGAACAAAATGATTAATACAGTCATGATACAGTACACTTCATTAGAACATGGACAGAAAGTATGGATTTATAAGACTTATAATACCCAAATACTCTTAAGAAATTAAAACCTCTTGTTTTTCGAGAAAGGCTCAAGACTCTTCTTGGTTGGGGTTTCAACCCTAGATGTAGTGGTTATTGCCCATGATAAAAAGGTTACTATGATTATTTCTCAGTCATAGCTCTAGTGGAGAAATATTGTTAGAACAACAGAGCGCCACTGGAAGTCATTCTTACCTGTAGCCATTAAACTCTATAACTCAACAAACAATAACTCAGAGGTTTTATACAATATGTCTCATATTTATTATCACAGTTACTGCCACTTTACTGTGTTTGTAAGAATTTAAACTTGTACAAATTGCAAATTTCTCTTTTTTGGCTTAAATTATTAAAGTGTTTATTCTTTTAAATAAATGCTTGCAACTGTAATAACTGCAATTTTGCTCTGGGATCAATAAAGTACTCTGATTCTGATTCTGATTCGGGGAAAGGTAGACTCTAACTTTCCGTCCATAACAGATGTGCTTTTGTAAGTAAAGGAGATGTTTACTTATTATTTGAATCTGATGAAATGTTACTGTTGTGTGTACAAGCTTTTTTGCAGAAAGAAAAAACATTGTTTAGATTGTTGTTAAGTTCATCGAAACATCGAACCAAAGGGAAGTTGGCATTACAGTTTTAAACCTGTTAATACAGAATGTAAATGTAATGTCTTTATGTTGGAATATTATATAATGATGGTGATAATTTAGCTTTTTTGAATGGCTTCCCTTCATCTTTTTGTAATTTACAAAGTGCAGGAGTGAAATTGTGATTATTTGTATCATGTCGTTTTCCATGTCCCGCTTCATTACGTTAATAGTCAGCGTGAAGTCAAACCTGGGTTTTTATTTTGTTTATAAAAATATGCAAGAGGTAGGCGAATGAACAAAAGAATGTCTCAAATCCTTAATTTGCTTTTTAAAAAATGTGTATGGCATTGATTCAGAGATAATTCTGTTTGTTTGTTTTTTTTTTTTTTCAGAATACAAGTACGGTTGGCTGTGCCATGCTTGGACCATCTTGCACATATGCCAGCTTTCAGCTGGTGGAGTGAGTTTTATCTGTCTTATTGTATTCACTTGCTGTCTGTTTGAATTTAAAATTTGTATTGTAATTAATTATCTTTATATCTTGCCTTATTGTCTCTCTTTTCTCATTAACAAAATTCGTATTAGTGCTGATGAGAAGCTAATTGCTGCTGCTTTCACCTTGTGCCCTATGTTAACAGAAGGCGATTGTGGAGCTAAGCAATATAATGATTAAAGATGATTCCTTGAACAGTATAATTTTTTATATTGAATTACATTTGTATACAGTGTGTAATTTTAGAATGTGGCCCAGCCAATTCGATTTCAGTACCTGAACCTGATTTTTCTACGCAGTCACGTATTCACATACTCCGTGTTTGAAAGTGGGTATGATGTTCCTACTGTGAAATGTAAATTCCATTACGGCAGTTTTATAGGGATCTTTGTTGTTCAAAATTAACACTTCAGACTGGTTTGTCCGTAGAACATCATCCCAAAAGGCTTAGTATTGTACAAGTGATTTTTTAAGAGGTGAGCATTTATGTTTCGTTTTCTTAGCAGTGTTTTCTGCCTCACTCTTCCATGAATGCCACTTCTGTGTAACCTTAGAACCTTTTGTGACTTTCTGGATGATTAACTCTGTGCTCTTGGGCAAATTTTGGCTGGCTGGCTACTCCTGGATAGATTCACTGGTGTTTCCAAGGTTTTCGGTTTGTAGATTACAGCTCTTGCTGTGGTTTGAACAACTTTTTTCCTTTGTTTTTTTGGATTTTCCTTTGATCATGGCCTAGTGTGTGTGTGTGTGTGTGTGCGCGTGTGTGTGTGTGTGTCTGTGTGTAAAAACATAATGGTAAACTTAGGTTTGCATTCAACAGGATTGGCTTCATTCAGCCCTGGCTATGTCCAATCAGCTGAATCCCATTATCAGTTAAATTAGTTTGTTCCTAATTCGAGTGCGATTCAGAGGCTGCGATGTGATGTATGATACCCACTTTCTGCATCTTGATGCATCTTGTTTTTCTATATAGGATTTCTTTATTTTTCACTGTGTGACAACTTATAACTTTTAAAGCAAAACATAATGGTCCATAATGAATTTACCTCCAATATCTTTTATTAATAAATCAAATGAAAGTGATGTGGCAAGTCAGCTGGAAGGCTCTCATTCACTGCTCTTGTTTGGAGCACATGAGACACTGGCTACCACTGCTTTGTCCTTTTCAATTCAGGTGGAAGCTTTGACATCGCTTGATCAATTGTCCTCTGGTTGGCAGCAACTACAACTGGCCAGAATTTTTTTTTCTTGTATTCACAACATTCGTAGTCTAAAATGACTCCATCCCAACTTTTGGAACGTGTTGGAGGCATTAATTCCAAATGAGAGTATATTTACAAAAACAAAAACAAAAAACTGGTAAACTGCTAAGTAAAACATTAAATACCTTGTTTTTGTACTATTTTTGTTTGAATACATGTGAATGTGGATTTACAAATGATTTCTGTTTTTATTTACATCCCTCATTCTATACCAACGTTTTTAGAATTGAGGTTAGAATATGACTTATATAACGTCAGCACTACTTTTTTCCGGTGTACTTTCCCAGGGACTGTAAAGTATAGTACAAAGATTGAGTGAGCGTCATGGATTTACAGTCGTGCGCATGGTAGTATTTGCTCAGGTGTGTTGTCAGTGGGGCCTGAAAATGGATGTGTAAATTCCATGCAACATATTTGCTTTTTGTATACTATATTTATTTCATATTTGAAATAAATATAGTATACAAAAAGCCCTTGCAAATTCTAAAAACATTACTATTCAGTAAAATGGAAAATATAATGGGGAAACGTTAATAACAACCTTACCCACTTGTGTGATGAAGTGCTGTGAACCCAAATGTAAATTTTATCTGTTCAGGTTTTAAATGTGTTTGTGTCAAAAATGCGGTGTACTTTGATCTCATCTCAGTCATGTGTGAGATCTAGGTCAAGCTGTATTCTCTTTCAGCTTCCTGCAATGAAACAATCATACAGTTCTATTTAATATGTATCACCCTACTTGCTTCCTGTTGTTAAATTCTGTTTGTAATTCTGTTTGTGACACTGTATTATATGTGTGAAACAAATAGAAGCAATATTACACTCAGACAAACAGACAAACAACTAAATTCACTCTGGCATTAACTTTCTAATGTACTTATTCGGACGGGATTAGGTTTAGATGGGGAGATGGAGTAATTTACCACAGCATGTCTGTAATATTTTTGACCAATTCACAAGGCATAAGAAATTTCGTCATGAATCAAGAGATGGAAGTGGCTACTAAATTACGCATTTTACTTCAGAAGAGAATAGAAAACACTGAAACATTTAATGTAGCCATTATTTTGTTGGCCGTACCCATTTAACTTGCTGTCTTAAGTTAATGCAGTGTGTCATTAGAATTATCAATTAACGTCATTGCATAAAATCAAATGTTTTTTTTTGTCAATTTTTAATGTTCTAACAGTACATATTGGCTTGATTTTACCCCAAAAAACACAACTAAGCGTTTCTTTGAGTGCCTCCCTACTTAAGAATTTCCTTTTGGACAGAATATGATAGCTTTTTTACTGATATGTCAGCGCAACCTGGATTAATATAACCTGGGGTTATTTCTGCTGCTCATGTTGTAGTAGGTAAATGGTACTGGAATCTTTGCCGAGCTGGGAGTGCACAGTCTGTAAAAATGACTGACATGGTGGGTTTAGATGGGACAAAAATGACTGAGAAATGCTGGAAAAATATTTAAAAACTTAAAATCAAATCCTGTCCGTGTAGAGAAATAGATAAACACTGGTAACCAGGGCTCGATGTGAAATGTAGCCTTAAGTAATCACTCTGTTGATTTTTAGATGCCCATCATAAACCTCAATCACATACTCAGGCTGCTGGCACTTCAGTAACTAGTGAGTAAAGAACCTTGTGTTATGCCAGCCTTACAGTAAACTTTTCAAGCGTTTTCACTCTCGCTGACAAATTTCCAATGTCGGAATAAAATCATGAGAGTCTTGTTGCTTCACACTCCCGGTATCTCGAACGTTTAGTGCAAGGTGCTAAGGATGGCTGTCTTCAATCAGCCCTTTCCCATCTTGACTACAAAATGAACCATGTTTAATATTATCATAAGTCTTGGCTAATGCAAATAGTGACGTGCTGGGGAGCAAGCGGGTGAGCACAATAGGGAGAGAGAGAGCAAGGGAGAAAAAGTGTGGCTGAAATCTCTGTAAAATTGACAAATCCGCTCCACTTTAAAACAAACTTAAAAATGTAAACTGGCTGTTTTTACATTTCAGGTTCACTGAGCCTACAATGGCAATGCATGTGCAGACAAAGAAAATGTGCAGAGGACTGCACATAAGAATGGCTTTATTGTTTTTTTCCCCTTTTTTTGCTTTGTGTTAGCATTTGCTTTTTTGTTAGTTTTTTATGCTTTAGTTCATAATGTTGAATCACTGCATGTTTTGTAAATCTTTACATTGAATAAAAAAGTAATTGCACATTTTACAGGTTAATTATAAAATTTCTGGTTGATGATCTTCCAGAATATTCAGCTCTGTAGTGAACTGTGCTGAACCCCAGCCAGCCTGTCTTCACATGTGTACCACTACAGAGTGGAGAAGGAAAATTCTTGTATGGTGGGATGTAATGACCCTGCAAGATCCCCAGTCTTTGTAAAATCACAGTCTGTGACTAAAAACTGTGACATTGTCTTTAGATGTGAGAGGGTGTCAGACTTTAGTCTTTCAAAAACCTTTTCAAAGTCTTCTAGTGTGTGGTTAGCATTAGCTGGAATGTGTGAGTCTGTTGAGCATTGTGGACATGTGAGAAGTGCATGCTTTCTAAGACTGTTTGGAGTGCTGCATGCTGATGCTTTGCATCAGTGACACTTTATGTCCTTGAATCTCAATCAAACTATTCCAGGATATAAGCGTATGAGCTTGCATGATTGCTCTGATTCATTTTAATTACTTTGACCTATTTTTTATGGTTTACAGGGTCATTTCATTGTAAACTTTTAAATCTGAAGTCCCAATTAGAAAGTGATGAGATTTAAAAAGTGAGAAAAGAGAGGATCTCCAAATGGTGTTAAAAGTTACACTTGGTTCTTCGAAAGTGCAACTTTGGAACTGATCAACTTTGGAAAAGATCGTTTTTTTCTGTTGTCAGAAAGGTTATGACACTTCATAGCCTGACTTTTCTTGGCTCTGCATACAAAAATATGTCATGTTAGAAAACATGGGAAGGAAATTTAGTGATGCAGGTTTCAGAAAGTTCATTTCTAAATGTTTATAAAAAAAAATACTTGTCTATCTGACTGAAAAATTTCACCACATTAAGGAAACTTTACCCATGCTAGCAAAAGAATGAACTAGAAGTGTTATTTGAATCTTTGTGCTCATAGAACCAAAGCAGACATTGTTTCTGTGATTTAAATCCTGGCACCAAGTTTTCTATTGTACCTAACATGTCAGTGTTCTGTTCTAGATTTACTGCATACAGCGTATGAGGTGGTTTAAACCCTTACATTAATGATATTCTCGTTTTAACCCTTATGTTAAAGAAATTTTTAGAGGCCTTGCATCAGTTCATTTAGTGGGGCCGGGTCACTGCACCAACCTATAATTATGCTTGTACATGCTTCTATAGTGGCAAGTGGCAAAACACAACGTAAAACTAAGTATGTACGCTGCTACTGCTTGATAAATTAGGAGAAATTAGTTGACTTTTGGTGATTTACTGTGACTCTCCTGGCTCCTGCATGTGTGGCTGCTTTGTACAGATCTACTGTACGTTTCTTGCCTCGTATTTTCCTGACCTTTTTTTTATTTGCGTTTCTTAAACACTGCAACCCTCCATGGCTCTGTGATTGTTAGATGTCCTGCTCATAAGTGAATTCTAACAGTGGGTCTGTGTGGTTATAATGATTGCATCAGGGCTGGACATAATGGACAAACATATCTATCTAAATTGTCTATATTCCATTATCTATATTACATATCTATATTACATGTGACATATGTCACATGACTATAGCAAAGATTATCAAAGAATATATTGTGCAGCCCTACACTGCCTTATTAAGAGATATAATAATAAATCTTCTGCATGTGTGATATGTTAGCTATAAATGTGTGTCTGTGTATGCCTCTCTCTTAGTCAGGAGGTGGGTTTGACTCTGACCATACCTATAATATCAGCGGGAAGTTTCGGGCTGTCATGTGACTACAAGGAGAAGCTCACTCGTCTGCTGCCACCGGCGCGCAAAATCTCCAACTTCTTCGTCCATTTCTATAATGAAACTTTTTCCAACCTGAAAACTCACTGGAACACAGCCTACATCTACAAAAAAACAGAGAACTCAGAGGAGTGTTTCTGGTACAGAATCTTATCTCTATCTCTCTCTTTCACATTCTCTCTGTCTTTCTATCTCTGTCTCTCTCTTTCACACACACATGCAACAGTGCACAGTCGCATTTTAACCCATTAAGCTCTAGCCCAATTGTGTTGTTATTTAAGGAGTTATTTGGTGAAAAATCAAATTCACTCAATTTTCCTCTAAGCTCAGATGTAGTCAGTGAGCAAATAAATGTTTGTTGCTTTAATGTTTCTTCTGCATTTTAGCGCTGGAACTATGAGGTTAATCTTGCCAACAAACACTAGAAGTTGATAATTGTCCAAATCTTTTTTGTAAACACACCCCAGAAACTTCTCTCAGCCTGCACAGACCGTATCCTTGTCTTCATTAAGGTCACACAGATGGTCAGTGTGATTTAGGATGCTGCTTGTTCTGTGAATTTGTGTTGTGAATTATAAAAAATTAGCAAAACATTGTGTAGCCAAAGGCAGTGGGCACCTTTTTTAGACAACAGGTTATGTGTCAAATGATATCTAGTGTTTGTTTGCATCATTAACCTCTAAATAAGCAAAGTTTGGGTACCAAACGTGTTGGCTGATCAAATGAAAAGTGAAAATTGCATAAATGAGATTTTGTGCCAAACCGTTAATTTAATCTTAAGATTTATCAGTAACTGTTAAACAATTATCCAAAATTTCAGTAGCAGTTAAGAAACTAATATGTAAGTACTGTATTTTTGAGAGTGAGTGTGAATTGAAATGTAGACATAAATGTGGAACCAAGAGTTTAATGAGGTAGCTTGCAGGCCAAAGCAGTAGATACACTACAATACACATGCTCTGAGAATCTGTCTTGCTGCTGCAGGTACCTTAACGCGCTGGAAGCATCAACGGCTCAGTTTTCCAGTCAGGTCAACAGAAAGGTGCTCCGGAGCAGAGAGGAAATAATCCCTGTTCTCTCTGACGCCAACCGGCACAGCAACAGTGAGTAATAATCTATCACGTTTGGGGCATTTTCATTATACTTTGTACTCAGATTTTGTATTTGACAATGTGGCTAAACCACATCCGAACCTGACCAGTTTTGTGTCCAGCTCACATCAAATAGATATCAATAACCACATTAAAAACAAAACATTCTTGTTACTCTTTACTGTTTTCATATTTATTGGTGTTATTCTGCTCTACCTAGACAAATTGTTAAAAATGCTTGGTTGGCCTTAGACTTTTGCCCAGTACTATATGTAAATTAAATTAATGTTATAGTGCTTGACTTGACCCAGCACTGACAGACAGTAAATGGTGTTTGGAGTATTGAGACATTCTGGTATTTAACGACAATACATGTTTACCTTAAAAATCTCCATTTACATTACTTGGGTGTAAAAGGAATTGTCTTCAGTAATAAGTATCTATAAGTAAACCCTACAATTTTTTATGTATATATCTTAATTTTTGTGATTAGATGTATTGCCATGAAATGTTTTTTTGTGTTTCTTGATGTACTTTGTATATACAATTCACTGAGAAAACACATCTGAGAAAAGCTGAGCATACCAGAATAGATTCTCTTGCTGTGAGGTGATCACAGCTTTTTCAGTTTCCATTTCCTTCTGTTTTTTTTTATCTAGTTTTCATCACATGTGGAACCCCAGATGACATTTTCTACATTAAGAACGGGACGAATGTTAACAAGGACATTCTCTTCATCCTTATAGACATTTTCAAGTGAGTCTGCTCTGCCTGTTTTCATGTTTAACCCATTTAAAACCAAGAACTAAATTTACTCTGGTAAGAAAAATGCTACAGAATGTGTGCTGAAATTTTTCATGGTTGTACCGTAGACCAAGACCAAATGATAAAAACTCACTTTTTAGCAATGTGGTTTAATAAAAAAAAATCCTAAGATTTGTTTTCAGGCAAGCTTAGAGGACATATGAGTCAAAAGGGCAAAAAGAAATTTTCACATAAGAACACCGTGGTTGGTTAGGCTATAGGTCACCTGGAAGTTTATAGAAGCAACCTAAAGTGTATATAAGAACTCATCCATTGGGCCTGGAGAAAATTGAGTTCACTTCACAACTAACATGTACTACTGCATTTTATGTTTAATATTTTTATCACAAAAAGTGTTTAATAATAATAAGCTTTCTGTCTCTGTCTACAGAACTGAGTGTATCTTTATTCAAGTTTTCTTCTAATAAATAATTCACTGTTTGTTATTCACCATGGAGGCACAAAGCGTAAGTTTATCATAATTTTTTCTGTTGTTCAGTAACGGCTATCACCTCAATGAATCATCATTTGACTACATGAGGGACGTACTAGTGCTGACCATGCACGATATGAGGAACTACACTCTGATTGGCAACTGGACTGTAAGTGCACACATATACACACTCATGCCATTTCTCTGTTGCATTTCACCTTAGTAGTCAAGAGAATTACCCTTGATTTTCAGTCCGAACTTGTGTGTAGTGTTTAAAAATACAACGTATAAGTATCATTCTACCCAACAGGTTCAAAAGACAGAGCTGAAAATGATTTCACTTTACTGACTTGGATTTTAGACAAAAATAATTGTTTTGTATATATTTAGCTCATTACTATCTCATTTGGGTCTAAATAGACCATAACATAATCCTTGTAAATATTTAAAGTCTGAATACTTTATTGTTTTTTACACTGGGACCACAGTTTGCCAATTCGGTGAATGGTCCATACAGAAAATTACCCATATTGCAAGTTGTTATATGAACAAAAGAAAACAATGAACAAAATCAAGTGGAATATGGTGAATCTGAGTATAGCTGCAATAAAATTCTGCTGGAGAGTCAGCAGGAATTGAACGTAGTAAGACAATCAGTTACTACATACATAGACAATAAACGTCTTAAAGTAAAGGCTGCAGGGTCTTTCTACCACTGGAATACAAAAGATTGTGTTCAGCACTTGGTCATGCACAATCAAGACAGCCTTAGTAGGCTGTACTGACATGTCAGTGCTTGGCTTAGAACACACATTTTTCTTCTGCTGGTTTATCATCATATTCTTTAAAAACTACCATATGCTGTCAACATCAACATTTGTTTTACAGTAATTATTAATAATCAGTAATAACTTACCTTTCATTATAAACTCTGGTTCTGGTGCTGCAGCATTTTCTTGTGGCTTTTTCAAATAGTTTTCAAAACTTGCGAGTGTGGGTAATTGAAGGTCTGGAAGAATACACAAGATGAGCACTAGAAAACATATGCCCAGTTTCTAAACTGAATAAAAGATCCTTCAAAATCTGGCAGCCATCTTTAACATAACAGCTGAATAATGAAATGCATTGCTTCATATGGCTTTGAGACATGTCAAAGCCTTTTGTGTGGTGTTAAACCCCTGTATTCTCTAAGGGCATATATATGGACCAACACTTTAGTTACTCACATAACTCGATACTGTACTGTGCAAAAGTCAGAGGACAACGCTTATTTATCTAATGTCCAGTCAGAGCGTCCAAAACACAAGAAATTCATTTTTCAGCTGATTTTAAGGAGATAGATAGAGGATTAGATGTAAGATAATCCACTTGCATAAGGAAGGGGAAAGTCAAAAGAAAATACACCTCAAAGTAATTGAATGTGTTTGAGATTACTTGGAGAATGCAACTAGCTTGTACGACAGAACTTTGGAGGTGTGGAAGAATATTCCTGTAGATCTCTTTGAAAAACTCTCCCAGAAAGAATACAATTTGTAATAAAGAAAAAGTATGGAAACACTAAACAGAGTTTAGCACAGGTTTCAGTATAATTTTCTGATAAATATATGTTTTCTGTGTTTTCCCATTTCATTGTAATATGAAAAAAATGTAATTACATGAAGAGTGGTCTCTGGATTTTGCACAGTATTGTAATGTACATATTAGTTTCTTTGTAGTTTCCAAAATCATTAGTCATTGCATGATAAGTCTAAAGATCCAAAACTGAATAATTAGCTTACAGATGAACATATATAAGTCATTATCTATAATCTCTTTAAACAATAAAACCCAACGTGTGGCAATATAATGTTATGTATGTGTAAGAATGACATTAGGTCTGTCTGTCTCTCTCTCGCTCTCTCTCCCCTCCAGGTTCTTAACGATTATGTAGCAGGTTACCATGACGCTGTACTCCTCTTTAGTGAGGTGATGAGGAATATGCTAGCTCCAGGTCAGAGTGGGGGTTTAGCAAGCACACTCAACATCACTGGGGACAACCCCTTCAGAAACATCAGCTTCAATGGTACAGTGCTAGTTTTTTTTCCATGTTATATTTTCCTGTGTTGTCTCATGTCCTGATTCTCTTATTTGGACATATTGCCCCACAAAGGTAAAAAGGCCAAGAGCAGTAACTATGGCAACAGTGAAAATTAAAGGATTTGTTGCTGTCCAGCCAAATATGTTAGGGCTGCCAATTAGAGGGTGTGGGGAGGGCTTTCGGGGGCTCAGGCATGGTATAAGAAAGCATGACAGTAGAAAATTATAATTGTCCTCAAAGAGAAAGTATTAGGGATGCCCTGAGAATTTGATGTTCAGTTTGGATTTGTGGAATAAGCACTGGTCACGTAAGCCTGTAACATTCATTGTCATTTATTGACTGGATAAGTGTGATGTAGCTCTGCTTTTTAAGGCTGGAAATGTTCATACATTTCTTAGGTGCACACTAAGGTGCTTTTACACAGTCCTGTTATAATTATAATTTTAAAAATGTGCCGTTCTGTCCACTCTAAGCATTTTACACAAAACACAGAGTGAAAACATTCCTCACTGTTAAAGCATTTTAATAGTATTGAGTAATTTTTGAGCTGTGCACCTGACCATTTTGTAATTGGGGATTTTGCCAAATGGTAAAGTTATTAATTCTCCACTGGAGAGAAAATTGTTTCAAGCCCAACAAAAGGAAGTATTTGTTCGGCTTCTAATACTGTGTTCCTGTCCCTGTAATTACGTCACTATGGTGCTGTGCATGCAAGGTAATTGAGCCGCTCTGTCATTGCATCCCTTAACAATGTGTTTTATTGCTGAAACTCACATAGCAGTAATGACAGAGATACAATTCATGGTGCACCTGAGTACTGTCTATGATGTATGGGTCGTTCTACAGAAATGGTTCAAATTGGCGGTCAGGAAAATGTTAAAAATGTCTTTTTTCCCTTTAAAATTCATTTTACCTTGTGTTGCATATTAATTAAAATATAGACATTAATTGTGCATACATTGAAATCTTTTTATGTGTTTTCAGGATTTTACGTAACTTCAGACGTTTGTCTAAAATTTTCAAAACTGATGCAGAAAATTAGGGATCCTTTTTTCTTTTTGTTGACTAAGCACTAAAAAACAATGTACATTCACCGGCCACTTTATTAGGTACTCAGTTGCTTGTTAATGCAAATAGCTAATCAGCCAATCACATGGCTGCAACCCAATGCATTTAGGCATGTAGAGGTGGTCAAGACAACTTGCTGAAGTGCAAACCGAGCATCAGAATGGGGAAGAAAGGTGATTTAAGTGACTTTGAACGTGGCGTGGTTGTTGGTGCCAGACGGGCTGGTCTGAGTATTTCAGAAACTGCTGATCTACTGGGATTTTCACGCACAACCATCTCTAGGGTTTACAGAGAATGGTCTGAAAAAGAGAAAATATCCAGTTGTGTGGACAAAAATGCCTTGTTGATGTGAGAGGTCAGAGGAGAAAGGGCAGACTGGTTCGAGATGATAGAAAGGCAACAGTGACTCAAATAAATAAACAAAATCTCTGAGGAATGTTTCCAACACCTTGGTGAAAGTATGCCACAAAGAATTAAGGCAGTTCTGCAGGCGAAAGGGGGTCCACCCTTTTTACTAGTGTACCTAATAAAGTGGCCAGTGAGTGTATTTGGGCTGTCTAAAGTGATTACCTTAACTTTTGACATTACAATAAAACCAAAATCTACAATTGACTGCCAGAGATATATTTTATATACAAGGCAGCATTTATTACAAGGCTGAATTTATGGTCTGTGTCATCTCTCTCTCTTTCTCTCTCTCTCTCTCTCTCTCTCTGTTTTATGGGCCAAATTTGAATTTATTTATCACTCTGGATCTTCAAATGTTTTCACTGCAGTAGTTTATAATTGCCATTGTCCAACTCTGTCTGTAGGTATATTTCTATGTGCATGTATATGTCTATGTATTTCTTCACCTGATAGAAATATTTTTAACACATCTTTGTGCTTGTTTGTATGTGATTGTAAAAGTGTGTCTTATGCGTGTTCGTATGTGTGTATTTATGACCAGGAATTGGAGGTCATTATGTCTTGGATGAATACGGAGACAGAGATATGAACTTCTCATTGATGTATACAACAAGCACACATCAGGTCATTCTGAGGAGTTGTAATGCTGTTACAGAATCATAGTACAGGGTGGGCCATTTATATGGATACACCCAAATAAAATGGGAATGGTTGGTGATATTAACTTCCTGTTTGTGGCACATTAGTATATGGGAGGGGGACATCTTTTCAAGATGGGTGGTGACCATGGTGGCCATTTTGAAGTCAGACATTTTGGATCCAACTTTAGTTTTTTCAATGGGAAGAGGGTCATGTGACACATTAAACTTATTGAGAATTTCACAATAAAAACAATGGTCCACGACGACCAATCCACAAACAGGAAGTTAATATCACCAACCATTCCCATTTTATTTGGGTGTATCCATATAAATGGCCCACCCTGTACATTTCTAGCATTTCTTCATCATTTGGCTGTAAGTATCAAAATGTGTTTACAACAGCAGCATAGCAATGAACAGGCCAGTTTTGTTACATACTTCCTAAAAATAGCTCAACCAGTTTGCACTGAAATCCCTGACGTTACTGGAGAATAAACCTTTGTATATATTAAACCTGGGATTCTAATATGGGGTTCAAATCTATGTATGTAGTTATTTACAACTTAACTGCTGTTGAATTATTAATCTTAAAGGAATAGCTCAGCAACACAATTAAATTTGTTCCCCTTACTCTAGATGTAGTTAAGCAGGCAAGACATGTTTTGTACCCAGATGTTGCTCCTTTACACTGAAGCTATCAGGTTAATGTTGCTAGCAAACACTAGAAGGCAATAGTCAAGTAAATTTTTTCCATAAATACTGTAGAGGCCCAAAACGTCCTTAAGCCCGCTTGAACCACATCAAGATCTTCATTAAATATAATTGTTGATGTGGTTAAGGACAAAGTATGGCTGAACTACAAAGTGGGAATTCAACACATGTTGTCTAAAATGGTTTCCTTCTCATGAGCTACACAGTGAATGTTTCTTAATTTTTACAGTTCACAGTCACACTGTGTCCTACAATTTGGACAACAAACATGTCTTGACTAGTTGACTACATCTGGGGTTAGTGGACAATTATGTAAATTTCCTTTGAGGTTTATTGCTGAGTAACTAATTTGTTTAAAACCCCACATACGGCATTCCAGAGATGTTATACAATGAGTATGTTTGTTATACCATGGGTATGAGTTGAAAAAACTGAATTAACAATCCTGCTTGATCTTTTAAAAACCTGCAGTTCTGATCCTTGTAATCTTATGAGCATATAAACTTCTTTCATTCTTTTTATTGTTTTCTCTAGTTTAAGACGTTATTTGTGTTTGACACCTCCACCAACAAAACCACACTAACCCATAGTAATCCTGACCTGCCCTGGCGTGGCTCTCGTCTGCCTGATGACAAACCTGGAAATGGTAATAATGTGGCCTTTTTCATTTTCATTTGTTAATAATAATGAAACATTACATAACATGGTACAAAACATACCACTGTTTTGTAGATTCATTTTGCAGGTCATAATTTGGCAGGCTGAAAATACTCAAATTGCTTTTTTGTGTGTCACTGAAAAAGAGGAAATAGTTGTCAGTTTACATACAGCAGGATCTCACAAATGCACTTACGTTTGTAGATGTAGTTTGAGTGTATATGAAGTTAAAGTGTATTTGTAGAAAGACATTTGTTTCATAAGGTCTGAAAAGAATGGCAGACATCTATTAGTCTAACAAGCCCGTTCAAAAATATTCAGATATGTTCATCGAACAAAACATTAAAATTCCCATATAATACCTAATGGATTTTTGCAGTGCCATGTTGAATTTTATGATACCTGCACATACCCTGATAATGCATATTTAAAATATGCATGTCTCTTTCAGTAATAAACAGAGCCTGATACACACACATTTTTGTGGTGCCACGTAGTATTCCATTCATCCATATATATATATATATATATATATATACATATATAAATTGTTTTCAGTGTTATGAAATCTCGGCACAATTTTTGTTCTCTTAAGCCCATTTTCATTGCTTGATTATTTGATTATTTGCCAAAAGATACTTGATTGCTCATATAATTGATATTAGCAGTCCAATTGTTTTCTTCTACTGTGATGCTTATATATGATTTTGTGTGTGTGTGTGTTTGTGTGTGTGTGTGTGTGATGTATCTTGCAGGCCTGCAGATACAAGATATCATTGTTATTGTGCTTGCCATTAGCGTTGTACTTGTCACTGCTATTGCTTTACTCTTCTATAGGTAAGAGAAGCATGCTTTATAATATGGACTTATATATATAATAAGTATTTTATAATGTTTTCTCTTTGTTAATATGTTTAAATATATTTGAACATCTAGATATAGGTATATGTTTTTTACATTTATTATATGCTAATGTGAAGGGATTTTATTCTGAGCAATTGTGGAGCATTTCTGTTGGTCCGTTCATTATTTAATTTTTTACACAGTCTAAAGGGCACCATCTGTGCTCAAATGATTTAGAAAAATGAAAATCTGAAATGGAGATATGGAGAAATGGAGTTTTTTTTGGACAGTGGCGTTATGCTACCTATGTAACAATTTGCCTAATAAATATCACATAAGTATTACACTTTGTCGTTACTTAATTAGCAAAAATCTGCATTTCAACCTTTGAGGTCCAATTAGAAACACAGTGACTGGAGCATGATGGATTGAAGATTTTGTCCTTGCTGCTTCAGAGCCACACTAACTTCCACTTAGTTGTCATCTGAGACACATTGAGTTTACTTGGTTCAAATGTGTACATCATGAGTAAAATAATTTTACATCAACACAGTTCTATCTTTGATTTTCCTTTTGGCAGTAATTGTGTTGTCATTTCTTTCAGTCAGAAAAGATGTGCACATTTGAATGAAGCAAATTGGGAACCTTTTTAAGTGTAATAAAACACCAGGTGCTGAGGTCAGCCATACATTTTCTCACTCCAGAAACTCCAGTGCTGTTGGTTTAAATTGACCTGATACCTACTCATAAAACAGGTTGTAATGATGATTTTAGTATGTGTTCATTTTGCTCATATTTTTCTCATGTTTGTCACTGTTCACTGTGTGTGTGTGTGTGCTGCACGTGTGTATGTGATGTTTGTGTTTCTGTGTGTGTGTGTGTCTTCAGACAGAACAGGAAGCAACGCTACATGCAGAAGAAATGGTCTCATATAAGCCCAGACCTCATTATACCAGTAGACTACAGAGAGACAAACCTCATCTCTCTCAAAGTAACATACACATACACACACACATGAACAGATGAACAGATTGAAGGCATTAACCCACTCAAGGCAATATAGTATTTCCCTTAAATCTTATTTTGGTCAAAGAAATTTGCAAACACCACAAACCTCAGGCGCTAAGAAGCGAACATCCCTAACATCTATATCTCACTCTAAGCTGGGTGGGATATTTAATGGTTGTTGTTAAGCATGATGTGAAGTGGCCACAAAGACTGTATGATAAAACACACTAATGTTTAATGGTTTTTAATAACTTGTTGCATTTGTACAGAATTCTAATATGTATGTCCAATATTTTACAGCTTCAAACATGATTCAGTCTGATTATATAACTGGAAACATCCACTTTGTAATGGTCCTTACAGGGCAATCACAACCCAATAGGTTGAGTTGAAAACAGATTGAGTATAACATTATATCTTCCCATAACTCAGAGAGAGGGGAAGTTGCCAATGTTGGTTGTGGGCTGTGTTGCACACATCACATTTATGAATTATTAGTATAACTATTCATAACCATTCTTCCGATGTATCTTTCTTCATGTCATCCTTATTACTCTCTTAGGTATGTACACTCTGTGTATCAATAACCATTTATGTTTGTTTTGTTTCTGTCTTTGTCAGATCGATGAGGATAAGAGGAGAGACAGCACCTATCAAGTCCGGAAAGGTCGCTACGACAAAAAGGTCTTACTTTTTGCTTCTTTATCTGACTTTGTGCTTGTTTTTTTCTGTAGTTATAAAGCCGAGCTAAGTCTGGACAATGAGTGCTTATACAGACCCAATTCCAAAAAGTTTGGGGCAAGAGGAAAAAATGCAAATAAAAACAGACAGCAAGAATTTCAAATGCTTTTAGACCTGAAATCAACTTTAAACAGTACAAAAAAAACATATTTACTGTTTCAGCTACTTAACTTTGTTTTTTAGATTAACACTTTAAAACACATTCTGAATTTGCTGCCCAAAAAGCAAAATGCCCCTGTGTTACATCACCTTTCCTTATAACAATGTTCAGTAAACATTTGGGACTGAGAAGACCAGCTGTGGTAGTTTTTTCCATTATATTTGTTACAGCAGCATGGATTTTTAAGGTGGTGTCATCTGAGGTCACAGACATTTAATAGTAGTTTTTGGCCTTGATCTTTACAGACAGAGATTTCTCTGAATTCTTTCAGTCTTTTAATAAAGTTATGCAGTGTAGATGTTGAAATGGTGTTCTTAGGCTGTTGGACTACTTGCTCATGCAGTTTTGCATTCTGGTTTTCTGGCATTTTACCTACTGTCAGAACTTTATAAAATTGAGTTTGTAGATGTGAGTTACACTGAATAGATGCCATCTTTATGGTGGGCATCATACTATTAATATAATTCCAATTTCTCAAGAATATGTAGTTGAATGCATAAATGCATGATGATCAACAACATCAATTCTGGAACATCAGAGTCAATTATAATCGATTATAGTAATACCTGTAAATGTATGTGCTCATGTGCTCAAATGTTTTTAGATGTGGAAAACCTTAGCGTATTGTTTTGAGAATTCTGAATTGTACCTAAATGATGAAATCACATTGAATATCTGTAAAAATTTGGTTCAGTAATACATTAATACATTTCCAAAATGCTTTCCAGAATAATTAAATGGTTGTAAAGTCATAGATGGTTAACCCAAATTTATGACTTTCTTTCACCAAGCATTATATTAGTAATGTCTCCTTGTTTTTGTGCTCTTTGTCCATTTATCAGCTCCACTTACCATATAGGTGCACTTTGTACTTCTGCAATTACAGACTGTAATTCATTCAATTCTCTGCATACTTTGTTAGCCCCCTTTTACCCTGTTCTTCGGTGGTCAGGACCCCCACAGGAACACCAAAGAGCACGTACTATTTGGGTGGCATCAGCACTGCAACAGCACTGATGTGGTGGTGGGGTAATAGCATGTGTGTTGCGCTGGAGTGGATCAGACAGCAGTGCTGCTGAAGTTTTTAAATACCTCACTGTGTCACTGCTGGAATGAGAATAGTCCACCTACCTAAAATATCCAGCCAACAGCGTCATAGGACCACTGATGAAGGACTAGAGGATGACCAACACAAACTGCACAGCAAATGATGAGCTACTGTCTTTGACTTTACATCTACAAGGTGGATCAACAAGGTAGGAGTGTCTATTAGAGTGGACGGGTGAGTGGACACAGTGTTTAAAAACTCCAGCAGCGCTGCTGTGTCTGACCCACTCGTACCAGCACAACACACAATAACACATCGCCACCACATCAATGTTACTGCAATGCTGAGAATGATCCAACATCCAGATAATACTTGTCCTGACCACTGAACGACAGGGTGAAAAAGGGCTGATGAAGCATGCAGAGAAACAGATGGACTACAGTCTGTAATTGAAGAACTACAAAGTGACCCAGCTTTACCTCTATAGTAAGTGGATAACACTTAATGAATAATTAGTGTAGGCACAAGGATGTATTCCTAATAAAGTGCTAGCAAAATTCTCAATGCCCTCCTATCACTCACTACCTAGCTTTATGTCTCACTCTTTTCATCTCTATATCTCTTGCTATCTTTTCTCTCTTTCCCTCTCTTTAGCCTGTCATCCTCAAAGAGCTGAGGCAATCAGATGGAAATTTCTCAGAGGACCAACGCATTGAACTAAATTCTGTAAGTTCTGTAAAAGTGTAAGTTCTGTAAAACTCTCCTTGTACTATTTCCCTCTGTTATGTACCTAATCTGTCCATTATTCGCACTTAAAAATGTGTCTGTCATGAGATTTTTCTTATTTACACATCCTGGCTGGCTAGGGTATATCTGTCTGGACTGACATTTAGGTCAAAATGTGATTCAGATTATTATTCCATGGGATATTCAACTGTGGAAAAAGATTGACATAGGAAAATTACATAAAACTTTTTTTGTTATTTTGCTATTTTAGGTCTAGTATGACCCAGTTCACCTATCTACAGTGTTACTGTATCAATATTACTACTTATTACTCATTCAGTCGATGTAATCAAAGACCTTATACAAAGGTCTGTCCGCTCTGAAGACATTATTTAAGTTATTTCCAACTCCGTAAGTCCAGGTTGCAGAAAAAGACTTCAAATACATTAGAAATCACTAATAAAGTAAATGGTAATATCTGACAATTGCTTCAGTAAGTTGTATGATTTGGCTTACATAACACACATAAATGAGGTATTTTCTGGTATTTCTCTGGGATTGTTCTGGCTATTGTTCTATGCATATCTCCACAAGGCTTTTACCATCTGTGTCTTTACCAGCAAATTGATTGGCTATTTCTATTGATAGGCTCTTTCTATTGAGACTCCCCTTTAACAGACCCCATGTTGAGTGTCACAAGCTATTCCATTTATTTTTTAACCAGCGAATGGTCACCTTCTGTTATGTAATGTCTCTGAATGCTCTGGATTTGCTTGACTCAAATATGTACATCACATATACACCACATTATAAACATGTATTACATCAATGTGTCTATAGTTCATTTACTTTTGGCATTAACTGTGTTGATTAAATCATGTAGACATTTAAATGAAGTTAATTAGTTGCAGAAACAACAATGTTAAAATGAAACAGGGAGATAATTGATTGTTGCTTTTATTGATTAGTGAATTATTAACATTTCTCTTACATTTCCTTTTCCCTCTCTCTCTCTTTCTCCCAGCTTCTTCGGGTTGATTACTATAATCTGACTAAGTTTTATGGTACAGTGAAGTATGAATATGGAGTGTTCGGCGTGTTTGAATACTGCGAGAGAGGTTCCCTCAGGGTAACACAAACACACACACACGTTTGCTCACTCAGTCTTTCCTACTCATCTGCATGAAACATTGTAACCAATGACACAGACACTCCACACATCGGTATATAACAATGGATGTCATTGTTGCTTTAAATTTTACCTAATGCACATTGCACACATGCAAATGACTTGGGGCCCATAAAGGAGCAACATAAATGAGATTTCTTGGTAATAGTGCATACAAAGCACCTTGCATTCAAGCATAATAGCTGCTGTTCACATTTAGTGGAAATTGGTGGTTCATTTACTCTAGCATATATTTATTGTGTTTGTTTTTTGTTTCTTGATATCAGTATGTCCTCAATGATACAATCTCATATCCAGAGGAGAGTTTTATGGACCTGGAGTTTAAAATCTCTGTCATGAATGATATAGCAAAGGTATGTACAAAAATCTAGAGAAAATGGGACATAAAGAAGCATATCTTCACTGTTGTAACAAAAACTTGTATCTCTGTTACATCAATACTGAAACATTCAGTATTGATTTAACATATTAAGATTATATTACAACTAAGTTGTAATGGACCATTTTTATTGTTCTGTTTTGACCATATATGTTGCATGTCATGAAATGATCACACAGTTTAAAGCATGGCTGCCACTTTCAAGTAGCTGTGCAGCTGTGATGAGGCACTGTAATGGATTCTTTCCAGAGCTGAAACATAAATAAACATTAAATGTGCGCTTTGTGTCTCCCTCTTGTGGTGATATTAGGGCTTGTCTTACCTGCATACCAGCAATATAGGGATGCATGGGAGGCTCAAGTCCACAAATTGTGTGGTAGACAATCGCATGGTGGTCAAAATCACAGACTTTGGCTGCAACACCATCCTGACACCAGGGAAAGGTTTGTCTTTTTTTGCTTTAATTGTATGGTATACTTGTCTATGGGATTTTTCTATTTATTACTAATGTTAACTTTAGAGAGTCTGTTAACCTAAAGGAATTAGTTGAGTAAGTAAGTATTTTCACATGAATGAAATATATCAGCACAGTTTGGTCTTTATGTTTATTAACTTAAGCAATAATTGTGTTGATGTAATATATTTTATTTATGTGGAAATAAATATATTTGAAATAAGTAAATTGAAATTTGAATAATTATTTTTTGTGTTTTATTGTTCTCTCTCTCTCTTTCTCACCTTCCCTTTCTCTCTCTCGCTGTCGATCTGTCTCCTTGTTTCTTTTTTCTTATCTCTATTTATGTCTGTTTCTCAGACTTGTGGACAGCTCCAGAGCACATGCGCGTGCAGGGTACTTCTCAGAAGGGAGATGTTTACAGTTTTGCTATCATTGCTCAAGAGATTATGCTGAGAAAGTGTCCTTTCTATACTGAGAGCTGCTCTGATATAGCAGGTAAAACCCAACACACTGATCCAAAACACATCATTATATTACAGAAATCAAACATCATTTTCCTTTGATGTTGATGATTTTTGATCAAGTAAAGCAAGATTTATGTTCATACATTACCTCCATTAGACTCCACAAGTGTCTGCAGCTGCAGTATCTCTTTTCTCTCTCCAACCCTCTTTCACTCTCTTTTCCTGTCTTGTCCTCTCTAGAGAAGCTGTACAAGATCCAGTGTCCAAGCGGTCCCACTATTTTCAGACCAGATCTCAACTTTGAGACCGCTGGAGAGAAAGAAGTAGAGGTAAGAAGAAGTGTCTAACACATTTTTTTGCTAATTCTGGTTTGAGGAATAGATTTGAAATATTTTTGTCTTCATTGATATATATATATATATATATATATATATATATATATATATATATATATATATATATATATACACATTGTTATTGAATCACAAACATTAGTCCAAGCTGAAATTTGTCATTTAAATGTAAGCTAAAGCCAAACACTGTAAGAAAGTCACTCTTCAGAGTTGCCATACACTGCCTTGTATAATTCCTATTTCAGCAGTAGATGTAGATTCACTTCCTTTCATGGAATTCAAGATTTTAACATATGTTTGTCCATGTCAAGGTGTATGTGCTGATTAAGAACTGTTGGGATGAGGATCCGGAGAAGAGGCCGGACTTTAAGAAGATTGAGAACATTTTGGGGAAAATTTTCAGGTTTGTTTAGCTAAAAGGACAAGCTGGTACACTGTAAATTCCAGCATGTTTTATTATTGACCAAAACACAGACTTACCACAGTTTCACCTTTTCTCTTCTTTAATATACAACCCTAACAGTTTTTGTATTTGCACAGTAACCTGAATAACCAGGCCAATGCTAGCTACATGGATAATCTGATCCGGCGGCTGCAGATGTACTCCCGTAACCTGGAGCACCTGGTGGAGGAGAGAACTGCCCTGTACAAGGCAGAAAGAGACCGAGCGGACCAACTCAACTTCATGCTGCTGCCAGGGTTAGTTACACACATACCACACACTGGCTTTCAGAAAGTTAAAACCCTTATGTGGTGTTGAAGACTTCATTTTCAATGTTTGCCAAAAGAAGATGTGATGCAATTTATTATTATTTCACCCTTAGATTCCTTTGCCTTTGCTCATTTTCTGTGAAGAACATATAAAATAACACATTTACAGTGACTTCACTGTACACCCCCTGCACATCCCCTACAGATTTATATTACACATGTAGTGTTGAGGTGAACCCATAGGGAATGAAAATGTGGAGGTGGTTTGTCCCTTCACTCTGTTCTCCTTCTACTTGGCCTGTGGTTAGTGTGTGTGTGTGTGTGTGTGTGTGTGTGTGTGTGTGTGTGTGTGTGTGTGTGTGTGTGTGTGTGTGTGTGTGTGTGAGAGAGAGAGAAAGAGGTTGAACAATATGGACATGCTGCTGACTGGCTACAGCTGCTAAAGGAGAACCCTATGCTGACCACTTGTGATATTTTAATCTGGTGTTTTTACATAAATTGTCATGGCTGTATTGATTAGGTGTTAGTACTCAGGTATTCAAGTACTCGATACAGTTTCTGTTTAAGGCACTGCTTTTACTTATTTACCTTTCGTTAAAAGGAGTGCTCATTAGTAATGGAAGCTAATAGTTTGAGTCTTTTGTGGGAATGAACCTGCCAGAATGCACCTAAATAAACTTTATATGGGTTATATGCAGGCATTGTAACATCCTGTCATTCTCCAGCCTTTTTGATAGTCAGCATGTTGCTTGTTTTATAAACGTCTGTGCTCTGTCACAAGCAAGATGAGTTCTGTCACCACCTTTATGCATGTTTGTTTGCGCTGCAACCAAGCTTGGTCAGCCTGATTTTTGATGCTGAAAAGCCAGCAGGCATTAATTTACTTGTTTTCAAAACTTGAGGATTTGACCATAAAAAATGGAATCAGTGTGAATAGACCTTAACAAAGAAACATTCATAAAGTTCTTTTTAAGGAAAATGGTCCACTAATGGACGATGTCCCAGTATTGTCCATATCAGCACATGGTCATACATAAAAGCACAGTTGAATCTTTTTGTTGTAGAAACACTACCTCATAAGAAGCGTTATAAAAGCTTCAAAGATCTGACACATTTGTTAATATGTGTTCCATGTTTGAGCAGGTATATGTTTTAAACAATTTGTAGTTTGTAGCAGTTATATTACTCAATTTGTTACTCTCTCTGGACACATTTCCTCCATTTGTGCTCTTACTCAAAGAGACAAGCGATGTTCAGTTCTCGGACCTTTATTATTCATTGTTTACATTGCCTCTTTTTGGTCAGATCATACAGCGTTTTAACCTCAATTTTCATTGTTATACAGATGATGTACAGATTTATCACAATTCCATAGGTGAAACACCTCTTGGTAACCTAGAATTGTACCTATCAGAAATGAGAAACTGGATGAAACACAACTCATGAATGCTAAATTTACTTTCCATAAAACTGGTTCCTTTACTCTTTCAGTTGATCACATTGTTTTGTTTCCCTCTTCGGTGGTCTGACATTTGGGTGTCATTCTTGATTCTGCACTTAAATTTAAAAATGTCGGCTCCCTTGTTAAAACCTCTTTCTTTCACCTGCGCAAAATTGCTAATCTTTCCTCGTGTCCTGCTAAAACTTTAATTCATTATGGCCAGTTCTCCTAAACGTCTGTTGACTTCCCATAAAATACTGCACAAGCTTAAAATTATTCTCCTCAAATATAAAGCTCTGAGTAAATAAAGCTCTCATCTTGCTCCTTCCTATCTATCTGACCTTCTTCAACCTTACAATCTTATCTTCTCTCTGATCTTCTACAACTGGACTGCTTAATATTCTATCTTGTAATCCCTGTAGCTTTGGTGGCCAGGCATTTTCCAGGCTTGTTCTACAGTTCTGGAACTTTCTCACTTCACAGATTTAACAGTCAAACTCTCTGTCTTTGTTTAAATCCAATTTTTGTTTAAATTTATTTTTTAAGCAGATATACATGTAATTAAGTCATATAACCCCTTAATACCAAGTGTTTTACAAACACAGGCCGGTGGTGCGTTCTCTAAAGGAGACGGGTCGAGTGGAGCCAGAGTTGTTCGATGAAGTTACGGTCTACTTCAGTGACATCGTGGGCTTCACGACAATCTGCCACCACAGCACACCAATGGAAGTGGTGGACATGTTAAATGACATGTACAAAAACTTTGACAGCATTCTTGACAATCATGATGTCTATAAGGTAAACACACATCTTTAGGTAAAATGATGAAAACAAGTTACATCGTTAATGAGGTAATGATAAATTAAGTAGAATCTTTATGAAGTGAAAACAGAAAAATGCCAATTTATGTACAACCCCAATTTCAATGAAGTTGGGATGTTGTGTAAAACGTAAATAAAAACAGAATACGATAATTTGCAAATCCTTTTCAACCTATATTCAATTGAATACACTACAAAAACAAGATATTTAATGTTCAAACAGATAAACTTTGTTTTTTGCAAATATTCACTCACTTTGAATTTGATGCCTGCAACACGTTCCAAAGAAGTTGGGACAGGGGCATGTTTACCACTGTGTTACATCAACTTTCCTTTTAACAACACTCAATAAGCGTTTGGGAACTGAGGACACTAATTGTTGAAGATTTGTAGGAATTCTTTCCCATTCTTGCTTGATGTACAACTTCAGTTGCTCAACAGTCCGGGGTCTCCGTAGTATTTTGCGCTTCATAATGCGCCACACATGCAGGTCTGGACGGCAGGCAGGCCAGTCTAGTACCCGCACTCTTTTACTACGAAGCCACGCTGTTGTAACACATGCAGAATGTGGCTTGGCATTGTCTTTCTGAAATAAGCAGGGACATCCCTGAAAAACGTTGCTTGGATGGCAGCATATATTGCTCCAAAACCTGTATGTACCTTTCAGCATTAATGGTGCCTTCACATATGTGCAAGTTACCCATGCCATGGGCACTAACACACCCCCATACCATCAGAGATGCTGGCTATTGAACTCTGTGCTGATAACAATAAAGGTCAGTCCTTTTCCTGTTTGGCCCGGAGGACACGACGTCCATGATTTCCAAAAACAATTTGAAATGTGGACTAGTCAGACCACAGGACACTTTTCCACTTTGCGTCAGTCCATCTCAGATGAGCTCGGGCCCAGAGAAGCTGGCGGTGTTTCTGGGTGTTGTTGATATACGGCTTTCGCTTTGCATGGCAGAGTTTTAACTTGCACTTGTAGATGGAGCAACGAACTGTGTTCACTGACAATGGTTTTCTGAAGTGTTCCTGAGCCCATGTGGTAATATCCATTACAGAATGATGTTGGTTTTTAAGGCAGTGCCGCCTGGGGGATCGAAGGTCACGAAGGCCTTTCCGCTTACTTGCAGAGATTTCTCCAGATTCTCTGAATCTTTTGATGATATTATGGATTGTAGATGATGAAATCCCTAAATTCCTTGCAATTGCACATTGAGAAACATTGTTGTTAAACTGTTGGACTATTTGCTCACGCAGTTGTTCACGAAGTGGTGAACCTCGCCCCATCCTTGCATGTGAACAACTGAGCCTTTCAGGGATGCTCTGTTTCCAATTAACCTGTTCACCTGTGGAATGTTCCAAACAGGTGTTTTTTGAGCATTCCTCAACTTTCCCAGTCTTTTGTTGCTCCTGTCCTAACTTCTTTGGAACGTGTTGCAGGCATCAAATTCAAAATGAGTGAATATTTTCAAAAAACAATAAAGTTTATCCGTTTGAACATTAAATATCTTGTCTTTGTAGTGTATTCAATTGAATATAGGTTTAAAAGGATACGCAAATCATCGCGTTCTGTTTTTATGTTTTACACAACATCCCAACTTCATTGGAATTGGGGTTGTAAAACCATCTCAAAGTAGAAGTTTGGGACTGAATTAAAAAGGCATTGCCTGTTGGAAATTGTTCTGATCTTGTTCCTCATGTCATCTCTCTTACTTGAGGTGGAGACGATAGGTGATGCATATATGGTAGCGTCTGGTTTACCCAGGCGGAATGGGAACAGGCATGCGGTGGATATTTCTCTCATGGCTTTGGATATTCTGGAATTTATGGGAACCTTTCAGCTCCGTCATCTTCCAGGAATACCACTCTGGATTCGCATCGGAGTCCACTCAGGTACTCTTAACACTCACACCAAAGGAATAGGTTGGGCGATATTTACATAATGTTTCACTACATCCCTTGAGCATGGGGATCTTTATCCGTCATTTTCATATTAGAGTGATAAATGCTTTTACATATTGTTTGCTGAATTTATGGCACTTCCCATGCTTGCACTGCACCACACTAATTCACAATCAGAGTCACTCATTCAGCTGACACAAGTAGCAAATGTGTAGAAATTACATATAAGGACAGAACTGTATAATAAGAGAGAGAATGTATTATTTAAATGCATTGTAGGTATTTTTTTGCATTTTCAAAGACATATAAGCAATGCAGGTAATACATTTTTGCACAATTTTAATGTCAATAAAAAATTAAAACTGCGTTTTACCACGTTTCCCACGACACTGCTTCTGTAACAGTTAGGCATGCTGTTTCATGCATTACTTGGATAATAGGATGCACTGTAGTTTGGATTATGATACAATAGTCTTTGAGCTAGTAACAATATTAAAATGTGTTTATAGGTCCCTGTGCTGCAGGTGTTGTGGGGAATAAGATGCCGCGGTACTGCCTGTTTGGAGACACTGTCAACACTGCATCAAGAATGGAGTCAACAGGACTGCGTAAGACACACACACAAAAAAGGGTTTAGAGAAACTTTACTGAATGTTCATTTTTCTTCCCATCATTTGCTTTATTCTCTTCACACAGCTCTGAGAATCCATGTGAGCCAGTCCACCATTAGCATCCTACAGAGAACAAACTGCCAGTTTGAATTTGAGAGCAGAGGAGAGACCTATCTGAAGGTAAGAATTAGAAATTACAGATTGAAAATCAGCAGTCACTGACAGCTTGTAGTGGGAAAATATTTTCCTTTTTCATGTTTTCATTTGCTCTGGTTTGAATGTTTGAATCAGTGGGCAGTTGAGTAAAACTGCTGTATACATTTGTTAAGAAGTTGTGATGTGCGATCAGAAAGCAGACAAAAACAAAGGTGAAGTTTTACTTGGGGACAGGCAGAGAGCAGTCAAAGAACAGACATTGGTCATATCCAGGATAATCCATACAATAACCAAGGCAAACATCACAAGATAGGGCAAGGCAAGGCAAAATCCACAAAACAGGCAGAGAGTCAAAAAACCAAAGTAGCAAACAAACCAGGCGTAGGTACCAAAAGGGAAAGTCCAAAAACAGGGTCAAGAGAGATAACAGGCAGGAAGTCATACACGAAGATATTAAACACAGGAAAGAACGCTCAGTAAGTCTCCAAAGAAAACAATACTTCGCAAAGATCTGAACTAAAGCCCAGGCTTAAATCTATCCAAAACAATCACATGACCATACTACACAGCTATGAGTAATCAGTATTCAGGTGATCTGGATCTCTGATAGGTCGATGGTGTTGTGTCCTGGGTTATGTGATCCTGCAAATGGATCTTGGGAATTGTAGTCCTGAAACGTATGGTTTGGTAGCAGGCATGTCAGAAGTACTATAATAGTAATGAAACTGTAAATTATTAAACTGTTCAAATGTTAAACTGCAACATAATAATATAATAATAATTAGCAATAATTTGTAGTGATGCATCAATTGTATTTTTTTTCTAATTGAGTATGAGTACGAGTGTATTTTTTAGTACTTGTGATACATTAGTTACCTTGGATTGTGTAGAGCTGCAGTGGAGAAGAGTGAGTTTTGTTCAGTGTCATTTAATTGCATTTATACAGCTGAAAGTAATGTATGTTTCATAGTTTTGATCCTCATCTTTCTCTTTAACAATCTCTATAGCACAGTGATGGCAAGAATCAGGTCCCAGTGCTAATGCATTTGAGGAGCTCAGTTGTTGAGTTTTAAGTGTTGTGGGAGTGTTTGGCAGTGGAACTTTAGATGAATTGTCCGGGCATACTGTCATTTTAGAAATCTTGTTCTTTGGTGCCTCACATTGTACGTTTGAATTGCCCATTGGGTTCAGAAAGCCAACGATTTATATGTTCACACTGTATAAAAACACTTGATCTGACTGACATGCTGCATGAAACTACAGACAGCACTGAATATGAACAATTATCAGTAAAGCTGTTGCTTTCAAAGTAACATGCTGCACACCTGAGTACTGACCAAACATGCCAAGAAACTGAGCAGCTTGGTTAACTTGTGCCACACTGTGGACTGAAACTAAAGCAGGCAGTGTTGTACATGAGCAGGTCAATACAATCTCCTAGTACAAAGATAATGTTTTACAAAGACAATAAAAAAACCCCACCATAATAACATTTATACCGCTACACAATTCTATTCAAACAGTAAAGTCAGCATGAACAGACTTTAGTTCTGCAAATGTTGGCTTTTTCCCCTCCATTTTGCAAGCCTATGCATCTCCGCCATGCGGACATGGTTGTGATTGTGTATGTTTAAAACAGGCTAAAATTGAATAGCATATGCCTGGCAGGAATCTGCCGAGGCAGAGTGTTTAAAGTGACCAGCGACTTTGTGTTTGACTGCCATGGCATCATGTAACACTTCTCTGTGTGAGCAGACCCTCGTTCACTAGCAAGAGTTTGTGTGTTGTTTAGCATGGCAGTGTACACTAGGCTTACATCACATGGTGTCAGGTGATATTGCTCTTTGTTTTGTTTGTTTTTGTGCGTTATTCGTGTGTCTTCGTGCTCCTACAGCTGCGAGGAGCTACTAAACATCAGAACAACAACCCCTACAGACATTTCACCAGTTTTTCTAGTGCCTGCTGCATTATTAGTGCACTTTATAAACAAAAAAGTGAGACGCCGCCGAAGAGGGAAGCGAGCTGGGGTACTCGTGCGCCCCTACCTGGGATTTTCCTCTCCAACGTCCGCTCACTCTCCAATAAAATGGAAATGGAAGAAATAGCGACTTTTCCTCCTCTAAGTGTGTTGTGCTTCACCGAGACGTGGTTGAACACACAGACCCCGGACTGTGCGCTCCATCTTGAGGGATTCCAGCTCCTCCGCGCGGACAGACGACGGGAACTTGCTGGAGGTAAAACGAAAGGTGGAGGACACTGCTCTCCTTCTCTGGAATACATTTTCATTAACTGTAAGCCGTTCTACGCCCCACGTGAGTTTTCTTCATTTATTCTGGCCAATATTTACATTCCACCGAGCGCCGATGTGCACGAAGCTGAGCGTGCTCTGGCGGACCAGATTATGGACGTGGAGCGGTCTTTACCGGACCCTTGTTATAATCCTCGGAGATTTTAACAAAGCGAAACTTAATCATGAACTACCGAGATACAAACAGTTTGTCACATGCCCGACTAGAGACGGGAACACGTTGGATCACTGTTACACTACAGTGAGTGGTGCTTACCGTGTTGTGCCCCGTGCGGCTTTAGGACTCTCAGATCATGTCATGGTTCACCTGATCCCCGCGAACAGACAGAGACTAAAGCTCTCTAAACCTGTCGTGAGGACATATAAAAAGGAGACAGAGTCAGCTACAGAGGTGCAAAGTATGAATTTAGCAGGGAGGTGTTAAAGGCTAAATCCAAGTACAATGCTCGTCTGAAGCAGCGTTTCTATGCTAACGACTCTGCCACTGTATGGAGGGGGCTGAAAGAGATCACCAACTATAGGCCCAGAGCACCTCATTGTTCAGAAGATTTCAAACTGGCTAACGACCTTAACGACTTCTATTCACGTTTTGAAGTCATGGACTCACACCCCCCATCCTCCACCCCCCACACCACAATACACTCAACCACTTTGGATTGCCCATCTGCCCCCTCTGCCCTCTCAGTCCAGGAGGAGGATGTGAACAGGCTGTTTAAGAGGCTAAATCCACACAAGGCTTCGGGCCCTGACTCCGTGTCCTCTGCCACCTTGAGACACTGTGCTGATGAGCTGGCCCCAGTCTTCACGGGAATCTTCAACTCTTCCCTGGATTCATGCCATGTCCCAGCCTGTTTCAAGTCCTCCATCCTGTTTCCCTGTCCCCAAGAAACCACGCGCCACAGGAATTAATGACTACAGGCCTGTGGCCCTGACGTCCGTAGTCATGAAGACCTTTGAACGTCTGGTCTTATCCCACCTCAAGTCCATCACCAACCCCCTTCTGGACCCCCTGCAGTTTGCCTACAGAGCCAACAGGTCTGTAGATGATGCCATAAACCTGGCCCTCCACTTCATCCTGCAGCATCTGGACTCCCCAAGAACCTACACTAGGATCCTGTTTGTGGACTTCAGCTCTGCATTCAATACTATCCTTCCCACTCTGCTCCAGGACAAGCTCTCTCTGCTCCATGTGCCCGACTCCACCTGCAGGTGGATCACAGACTTCCTCACGGACCGCAGTCAGCGAGTATGGCTGGGGAAGATTGTCTCGGACACGCGGACTTTAAGCACAGGATCTCCTCAGGGCTGTATACTTCCCCCCTGCTCTTCTCCCTGTACACCAACTGCTGCACCTCCATCCATGACTCTGTCAAACTGATTAAGTTTGCGGACGACACCACCCTCATTGGACTCATCTCAGACGGTGATGAGTCTGCCTACAGGAAGGAGGTGGACCGGCTGGTGACCTGGTGCATCAACAGCAACTTGGTGCTCAATGCCCAGAAGACAGTGGAGATGACTGTGGACTTCAGGAAAGCCACAAGCCCCCTGCCCCCCTTATCCTTACCGACACCCCCATCACCACTGTGGACTGTTACCGGTTCCTTGGCACCACCATCACCCAGGACCTCAAGTGGGAGCTGAACATCAGCTCCCTCATCAAGAAGGCTCAGCAGAGGATGTACTTTCTGCGGCAGCTGAGGAAAGCCAAACTGCCGGCCCAGCTGATGGTACAGTTCTACACGGCCATCATCGAGTCCATCCTCAGCTCCTCCATCACAGTGTGGTATACTGGGGCCACTGCCATGGACAGACAAAGGCTGCAGCGCATTGTGCGCTCCGCTGAGAAGGTGATAGGCTGCAGCCTCCCATCTCTCCAAGACCTGTACATCTCCAGGACTGTGGGAGGAGCGGATCGTATTATAGCAGACCCTTCTCACCCCGCACACGGACTATTTGATCCACTCCCCTCGGGCAGGAGGCTTCGGTCCATTCGGACCAGAACCTCCCGCCACAGGAACAGTTTCTTCCCCTCTGCCATTGGACTCAAGAACAATATATAATCACGTCACTTACCTCTTTATAACCCTGCCTTGGTCACTTTACTTGAATTGCACTACTCCACCTGCACTGTTGTATACAGTACTGTTGTACATGCCTTTTGTATTTTTATTTTTATTCATTCTATCTATATATTTGCATAGAGTATTTATTTATGTGGACTTAATTTTGCATGCCTAGTACTACTTGTTTTTATGTTGCACCTTCATGCCGAAGCAAATTCCTAGTCTGTGAATCCTGTTCATTGACAATGGCAATAAAACTTCTTCTGATTCTGATTCTGATTCTGATATTGCATCTTGGTATCAGTGCTTTATCACGAGAACAAATGTAAGTAAATGAGCACGGTGTTGGGTTGTTACCCTATACCAGTGGCAGTATTAATGCATCCCTCATCAATTATAATAATGTCTGTGATTTTTAAGGGTAAAGGAAAGGAGATGACTTACTGGCTAAAAGGTGTAACAGGAAGGAAGTACAACTTGCCGACCCCACCCACAGCGTAAGAAAACCATTTCTTCTTGATTTATTCACCTACTCTTTATGTGACCACATTACTAAACCTTTTATACAGATATAAATTATCTACATCTACATCTTATCTGCATCTATCTTTCACTTTTAATAATAACAATTCCAATAATCAATTTAACAATCAATTTAACTATTATTAACATATTTTTACATGTCTTATTCAGGAATTTTGGAGCAATAAAATGCTACTGTTATGTTAACTAAATGTTTAAATAAAAAAAGTTATCTAAATGTTAAAATAAGAAATGAATGAATGAATAAATTAATGATTTATTATCTTGTATTTGTGATTTTTTTGTCGATACTACCTCACTCAGTATTTGATATACACTTTTGAAATACAAGGCATTTGGGATATGAATTTAAATACTTAATTCTTGATATTATATGTCTTTCTCAGTCATTTTAGAATCATCTATAGCTCTGTTTACTTCTAGACATCATTCTACACGCATACATTTTTCAAAACATCCTGCTGTATATTTAAAACCAGTGATGTTGTACTGTGTATTAGAATAATTTATGAGCATTTATCAGCGGTTTCATACACAATGAGTTGTATGAGTTGTATTTAATTGAATCAAACTTATCAAACATAATTTCTTACGAAAAAAATACATCAACACTACCTTGTCCTTCAGTTTACTTTGGCAGTAATTCTGTTATTGTAATGTTGTATTCATGTGGAAATGATGTACACATTAGATGAAATTAATAAATGCACTACTTTTTTCATTGTATTATTAAAACCATTTCAAGCTTTTGTATACTATTGTATCCTATTCCTCAGGGAGAATTTCCAGCGGCTGCAGCAGGACCTTGCTGAGATGGTAGCCTCCACTTTGGCTAAAAGAGGAAATGAGATGAGAAAGACACTCTCCACACGCCTCCGCAGGAGCCAAAGACAGGGTAGCGATGGTCTTCCAGAGTACCTACACCTGACTGACCCCAGCACTTACCTATAGCTCACACCCAAATTCACATACATACAAAACCTGACCTACCTAGGAGTAGGATTCTATATACATCCACAACCCAGGACAGTGCAGAAAGCTTTGCCTACTCTAACTCACGATTCAGCTTAAGAAATGCTTGATAAATTGGTGAATTAACATAAAAGTCACATAGTTTTGAAATACTACAATGAGGTGTTTCACCAGGGAAAGTGGCAAAATCTCAAGTGTCCCCACTGTTGCTACAATTCCACGTGCTTTTGCTGGTAAGATTTACACTTGCATTCTACAAGTATGACACTAACAGCTGATATTTGTTGATTTGTTACCAGATTAGAGAGTCAAAAGTGATAGACTAAAAGTGGATTTGGGTTGTGGCAGAACATCAGCTCTGCTTCCAGTTCATATTCCCTGCATACATTCTATGTTTTCTCTGAGCCACTTAGACAGTAGAATTTTAAAAATTATATTGAATCTAAACATTTGTAATTCTATTGTGTGACAAGGTAATTGAAAGTGGAGTGCTTGAAATTGCTTGTCTTTGTTACTTTTTTTATGTATTTCATAGAAATCCTTAAGTGGTGGAGCTCAGTTTTTGCTCAAATCATTGTTATTTATTTTTTTTATTGGCCTGAAGGAGCTTAAGCACAGCTTTTTTGGAATTTGAGCAATTCAGATACAGGCAACTTTTGACGCATGCACAGTGATTAAAGTCATTCTCATGACCTTAAATAGGAACACAGTTTCAGAAAGTCTGAAAAACAGATTTCCAAAACATGGACCTGGTAACTTCGCACAAAATTTACAAATCCCATTTCCAGAGCAGTGCAGAGCATGGTGTATTAGCACTGGGATTGGTAACAGCTGGTCTACAGCTTTGTCCGTGTGTGGTCTTATCCAGAGTGAATGGAAGCAAATTTTTCAACTTAAAGCTCCCAGTTTGCATCTGTTTTTTGTCTCAGATAGCAGCTTCATTTCTGTTGATTGCCGTCATAACAAATACCATCACAAAATGTTGCCTAATGGATTGAGATAATGAACATTTGGATTCAATATGTTGGATTAATATTGCATCACTGTGGTTAAAGTAATGACAAACTGTGATTTCTGAAGCTAATTTTTAACATATTTTACATCATATATAAATTAACTGAAACGGATCATTGAGTTCCTCACTCCTGTACATGCCAGTAATGTGGGGCTTTGTATAATAAAGACATTTGTTTGTTGTTAACATTAATGTATGTCCATAATCTTGTCACATCCATAGCCCTCTCTTGAGCCCTCTCCTTGAATTTTCGTTGTTTTCTGATCATTTTATGGTGTCGAAGAAATTTCTGAATAAAACAGAAAACAGCAAAATCTTAGAGTCACGATTAATGTTCCAAAATAATATATTTATTGAAAACTCAGAGGAGAATCTCCTAGCAAATTCCCAGAGATTTCCAAATGTCAGACTAAAGTTACAAAGGTTGTTTATTCCCGAAGTGGGGTTTGTTACATTTCATTGGTTAATAGAGAACAAAGAAGTTATTCATTGGTTACATGTAATTTTTATATGAATAAACAAGAGTGTTAACATATATGTATGGTTAATGACGAGGGAAGGTCATATATGGTCATCAGTGCCTTCACTCCTTGCCTGTTTGAGAAGGAGCTAGAAGAAAACGAGGTAAGACCTAAAATTGTGTGGAGTAGGTGATTTGTTACATTCCTTGCACCCAAAGAACAGAGATAGTCCACCCTAAATTTACAAGTAACATATATAGCATATAAAGCAAGTATCATGTAGATAGAAGTAGCATGGCTGGCTATATTAATTTCATAAGTGAAATTTTTGGATACAGGTGAAATAATTGGTTACAAATAACAACTGAATTGAGTCTTTTTGTCACCCCAGTCACTTATTTATCCTCTTTTGAACAAAGTATAGATGACACTTGGATCTCCAAGTCTCTCGGTCAGTGTTACAAAAGACTCTGCTCTCGTATGAGTCCAGCAGTTTTTCACAAAAGGTTGGCACATCAGCTTTGCTGCCTTGAGTTTCACCCATTAGCTACTGGGAGTGAATGGGGTAACCCAGCTCTTCTTACAACCTACTGCAAGGGGATTTCTCAGGTAGCAAGAAGATAGTGGGCCACTGTTGGCCCTCTTATGGCTAAGCTGGTGGAACACTGGGTTATTGCACAGCGTTTTCTGGGTGGCCGACCGCTGGTTAAGCAGAGTTTTAGACAAAATGCTAAATGCATCCACAGTTAACTGAGGCAATGTTTAAGGTAGAGTACAAAATTTGAATAAAATAGGTAGGCCAACTTCATAATCATCATCATCATCAACCACTTAGTCCAGAGAGGGTGGTGGTTTAGGCCAACTTGCTAGAATTTCCCACAATGTCATGACATCAGGGTACAGACTGTTCCATAAATAAATAATATATGATACAATAAACATTAATAGGGCCTTTTCACACTGATGCCGTCAAGAGGAAATAGTGACAAAGCAGGAAAAACACCTCTGGTTAGCCTGGCTGTCATTTCACAAGTTATCTTAAGGACCTCCCAGTGATGCAGAACAACTTATACAAGAATATAAACACAACACACACCAGGAGGAATAAAGGCTATGTGCTGTTCTTTGAAAATGACATTTTTGACTTTAAAGGCAGCTACGTTAGCTTAAAATCAACAACTAACTTAGCTAAACTAGCAAGCTGACCTAACTAACATGGTTAATATTTACATATAATTATTATAATAATGTTTTTATATGTACATGTAGTTTCAAGTTTTATGAATGAGGAGTGAGGGCCAGATCATACAGATCAATGAGGAAGAACAATGAACCACACAAAGTTCAGGTTTACTGGTTACTGTGGTTACTGTGGGCGAAGAGCAGTGCTTTGTTAGGTCAGGCTGCTTTTCCAATATCAGTGATGACGCTGAAGTCAGCCCTTATTCAAATATTCACATCCACCTTAAATAGTGCTGCAACTATGTTTTTTTTCTTTGGAGTTGTGGCTTTGAGGAACACAACAAAATGCTTAAAAGCTTGACTACTCAGGTTTGTGGACGGTGGAGAGGAGGGATGCCGAACTGTTTCAGAGTGCTGCCGTGTCTGTGTGTCCTTCTGGTTCTCTCCTTTTAGTTAAGCTGTCATAGTCAGATCTGCCAGAGTCATTAGCCACACTCTGTAAATGTTCACATCCCTTGTTTTATGTACAAACAGACAGAATAAAACTAATTCCCTCTCCCTGCTTTTTTCTGAGTATACAATAGCCAAACATGTCCGGCCAGACACTTAAGGACGATTGACTGTCGAGGTCTCCTGCTACCCACTTCAGACCAGCTGCCCACGCCCCAGCTACCGCCACCTACCTTGGACTAGCTGCCCACCCTACACTGATGTTTTCATAGACTCTTACTACTCTTACTATTACTACTACTAATTCTACTGCTATTAATATTAGTATTATAATCACTTGTAGGTAGTTTGACCAGATGAGGATGGGCCCCCCTGGTGAGCCTGGTTCCTCCCAAGGTTTCTTCCTCAGTTCTGAGGGAGTTTTTCCTTGCCACTGTTGCCCCTGGCTTGCCTGTCGGGGGGGGGGTTACATTTTTTACATCTTGTTAAAACTTTGTCTTTTCTGGAATTCTGTGAAGCTGCTTTGTGACAACAACCGTTGTAAAAAGTGCTATACAAATAAATTTTATTTGATTTGATTATTTATTTTGGCCAGAAACAAAATTACCTGCTAGCAGAAACCAACAGAAATGAGAACCTGGAAATGTGATAAGGGCTCTCTCGCTGCTATGCAGGAGGAACAGATCCATGGATCCCTACCCACAGAAAAAATACATAAGGATGAATAAAAACACAGGCTGCACTGACAGGGTTGCCAACTTTGTGAGGTAACTGGAGTTGATCCATGTGCACATCCATTTTTACACTATTTAAAACAGTAATTTGAACTACAGTTTGCAATTAACATGTAGACCAGTCGACAGAGACCCCCAGGTGGTCGTCATTTGTTGTTTTAACACAGCTTCAAACACTTCTGACCCAAGCCATTAAACTTCTGAATGCCTAGTACAGAGCAAAAATGGTTATTGGCAGCTGTTTTTATAACTTATTTCTAGGTAGTATTTGTAACTAGTTTCTAGGTAGTAGCTGTTCAAAATGTTAATCAGTAGTAACTGGCTGTGTTGTTCAGAGCTAAGAGCTAAGTATATACTGAGAAATGGAACTGTCCAGAGCTTCTTTTTCGGTCATCTGTCTGGGCTGCCGGCATCTCTGGTTGGTCTTCAACACACAGAAAGTGCACATCCACTTTTCTCTGCACAAACACAAAGACTTCAGTTGTGTTATTAGCACATAAAACTTGTGAAAACTTCATTTCAGTACGATATGAATTGGATGAAAAATGATCTTTCTGAATAATTCTGGGCAATATGACAATATTCTGTTGATAACAGGATAAATGATATGCTTTTGAAAAATGATTTGTCACAATATCCTTTTCTGAGCATAGCACAGATATTATCAGTAATTTAAAGAACTCTGAAGAAAATTGTCCTGTTTAACAGTAGTGAGCATGCGAGATATTTTGAAAAATCATTGAATTCACAGTTTTATGTAGATGTTTATGTGGCTCTACTATTAGATCTATTGTAAATTTTCAAATATGAACTATTGTGATATATATTTTGTACCATGAAAGCATTTTCAAGTACCATGATGTTATATTTTTGCCATATTTCCCACTACTGGGTCTGCAAATGGTCTTGTTCCATGTCAAGAAATTCTTTTTAAAATTATTTATATTTGTGCCATGTTTTTATCAGTTCATGAATTCAAAAGTGAAAGAAAAAATTTAAACTCAAACCTGTTGGTACAGAATGCAAATTGAATGTAAATGTAATTCATTAAACAACTGACTGTGTGATTAGATTTAAACCAAACAACAAAAGCACAAAAACACATTCGGGACTGTGTGTCCGACATGGTGGTCTGTAACACAGGGGCCCCACAGGGGACGGTGTTAGCACCGTTCCTCTTCACCCTGTACACTGCAGACTTCATGTACAACTCACCCAACTGCCATCTACAGAAGTTCTCTGATGACTCAGCGATCGTCGGCCGCATCACAAATGAGGACGACAGAGAGTACAGAGAACTGATTCAGGACTTTGTGGACTGGTGTCTGCGGAATCACCTACAGATCAATGCAGAGAAGACCAAAGAACTGGTGGTGGATTTCCGCAGGCGCACACATCCCCCTCCAGCAGTGAACATCCAGGGAACGGACATTGAAAGAGTGGACTCTTATAAGTACCTGGGTGTGCACCTTAACTGTAAACTGGACTGGTCAGACAACACAGCTGCACTTTACAGGAAGGGACAGAGCAGACTCTACCTGCTCAGGAGACTGAGGTCATTTGGAGTGCAGGGGCCACTCCTGAGGACCTTTTTCGACACAGTGGTGGCATCAGCCATCTTCTATGGAGTGGTCTGCTGGGGCGGCAGCATCTCCACTGCAGACAGGAAGAAACTGGACAAACTGATCCGGAGGGCCGGCTCGGTCCTAGGGACTCCTCTAGACCCAGTGCAGGCGGTGGGAGAAAGGAGGATGCTGAACAAGCTAGCATCCATGCTGGAGAACGACTCCCACCCCATGCGTGAGACTCTGGCAGCACTGGGCAGTTCCTTTAGTGACCGGCTCCTTCACCCCAAGCGTGTGAAGGAGCGGTATCATAGGTCCTTCCTTCCTGCTGCTGTGAGACTGTACAACCAGCACTGCTCCCAGTAGACCACATACAATACAATATACACTTACATTCAGAATGCGAACATTTTTCATTGTGCAATAGGCTAAGTGCAATACAGATTTATATGCAACTCTTATTTTATTTTATTTTATTATTATCCTTATTTTGTTGTAAATAGTCTAGAGATTTAGCTTTAATTTTTATTATTTATAATGTTGATAATGTTTACACTGTTTCCTGTTTCTACTACTAAGTGCCTTACTCCTGTTACTCTGCTGCTGCTGTAATACTGTGAATTTCCCCGCTGTGGGACTAATAAAGGATTATCTTATCTTATCTTATCTTATCTTATCTTATCTTATCTTATCTTATCTTATCTTATCTTATCTTATTTTATCTTATCTTATCTATAGTTGAACTCTTTAGGTAAGATGGAAAAAAGTGGCTATTCCTGCTGTTTTATTTATTCTTCTCTGTTAATCAAGTTGTTGAATCATGTTTTTTTCAGTCCAACAAGTCTGAGACTTTTATACACTTTGTGTCATAAAGTATCACTTTCAAGTTGTGCTGTATCGTTACTCAAACGAAACAATAAGTGCTTGCTTAATGAGTGATCTGAGTGGCGCTCTGAGTGACCATGGACCATCGTAAAAGGAAGCATTGTACATATTTTACACAGCGATGGAGAACACAGCACACAGTTCTACACAGTAAAAGTGAAAATCTAATTTTGCCACTGCACATGGTTTAACGCTTCTGACAGGAGACTGAAATTAGAGTTTATGTGGTTAAATAACCATTTTTTAAGTTATTGTATAAAGCAATTATTGTCAGCCTGATATAAATTCTCACGATGGCACTTATTTATCAAAGTTGTACAAAAATGTTCTGCAGATTTGACCACTTTAATGATACTAACTAGTCTGTGTTATTTTATGGGTGGTGTGTTAGTAGAATAAAACCAAAGCACACTGTAATAAAATGGGACATGACAATTGCAGCATTTATTAATACCAATGTAATAGGTGGCCAGATATTTTGGTTGGTAGACTATTCTCAGTTCAGCAGAGACACTGAGGTGTTTAAAAAGTCCAACAGCACTGCTGTGTCTGATCCACTCCTATCAGCGCAACACACACTCAGGCCCAATGCCATTTCTTATTTTTACCCCTACCCCTTTTAGATTTTTTGAGTGTCACTTTGCCCCTTAGAAGTGAGTTACAAATGTGTAGTGGTTGAAATGAGACCCTCTAATAAAGAATAACATTACGTCATTAACAGGCTACAAGTGGTGCTCTTTAGATGACCTTGCAAGTCTGCAGTGATAGCAGAGGACAGCAAAGTTCAGCAGCCTCGATGATGGGCTTTAGTTACATTCAGGGAATCATTTGCCTTCAAAGAGGAGGATGTGCAATTATTTATCATACCCCACCCCTGAGGCATCAGAATGTGCTGAACCATTTAAGGTGGAACGGGAAAATTAGCTAGCTAGTTACCAAGACATCAGCATAGTACTAGCGATTGTTTATGCTTGCTATGAAGAATGGGACCATAATACATTGAAACAACATTAAACAAAGATAATACAATGATTATTGTAATTTTTATACAGAGAAAATATTTGCAGTTGTTGTTTGTTTGTTCACTTGCGCAGCCAACTTGCCAGTTTACCCCCCACACCCTATTAGTGTCACTGCAGCTCTGAGAATGATCCACCCCACAAATAACACAGAAACAGTTGTAAATACAAGCAGGTGTACTTACCAAAGTGAGCGGTCAGTGTATATTGTATGTTTTAGTGGATGTGGTGTTATTAAAAGCCTCTGTAGTTATATTAATAAACTCTGTCCTGAGCAGAGCTCTAAAATCTATTTCCCTCACCCCAGTGAATCGTCCTGCACAGCCGGTACATGGCACTGATGATGGAAAGCTCTTGGACATTCATCACAGCACAGCAGGTAACCTCCCATGTTACAGATGAAGCACTCATCATCATTTGTCTCATGAAGCTGAGTACAGAACATAAAGATAAAAGAGTTGAATATTGAATAAATGCTTATTGAGGTAAATTAATTCAGGGATGATAAAAAAAATAACGGCATCAGTATCAGCAGGTTTCTGTTTAGACCTGCTTAATTTAATATATGATTCTGAAAACTAATGGTAATATTTTATTAAGGACTACCTATCATGGATCAACTTACTGTAATGGATTTAATTAAATAACTGATGTAATTAACTATAACCGATCCACTTCAATCTTTCTTAAAAGGTAATAAAAAAGCACTAATGATAACATTCTCATGTCTCATGTTCATGGTCACCTAGTAGGTGTTCCACAGGGCTCTGTCCTAAACTCCCTTTCTTAGCTAACATCTTCTTACATTTTTCCACAGCATTATAGCAATAGTGATTAGGTATCAATCATCTGTGTAGCATATCATCATATTTTGATTCAGGCAAAAATGCATGTTTATAATCTAAAAATAGTGTATAGAATATGATGAAATATTTTTGTAGAATTGGACTCACCAGATCCTGCTCCATAGTACTGCAATGACTACAACTACACCACTGGCAATGTTCCACCAGGATCTGCTTCTACAGAAGGAACATATGCATGTTAGACTATATTTGTATTACTGACAAATTTAAATAAATAAATTCCCATGAACTGATGTCAGTTCCTACAAATTGTTACTGATACAGTAAACATATCCATGCATTATGTAGATTCTCTGATCTTTTCTCTAAATGTGTCAGGAGGCTGTTATAGCTGTATGCAAATATACATTACAAATCTCTTGATATGTTAAATGAATACCTTGCAACTCACTTTTCCTCCATATCTTACAGGCACAGGCAAAAAAAATGGGAATGTTTTGTTGATTTTCTAAGTGAAAATAAGTGAACACATCCTCTATGGAGAGCTCACTTCCGCACATTTTAATGCACAGTTACTTTTGATTTGCTGAATTTAACATAGTGAAGAAAGCATATTGCACAAATGTTATGGCACATTAAATATTTTAAGTTTTAGTTTCCATCATTTGACCAAAATGTAAACATTTTGACATCTCTGATAAATCTCTCTCCTGAATGTCATCTGTAGGTTAGATAAGAATGAATGGATTCATGCATTCTGCCATTTTCATTATTTCTCTCTCTCTCTCTCTCTCTCTCTCTCGTATTACCTCCAGCAGGTAGTTTAATGTTTTGCCATGACACTGAATATCTTTCTTCCAGTGCCCGTCTATCAGAGTTAACTCCTGCTTTACAAACTCCTCCGGAGTGAACCAGCGCTCCTCTGTGCGGATGCTTTTACTGCGTGACCCTGCAGAAGACCAACATACAGCTTTAGTGTTCAGATTAAAATAAAACCCATAAAGTTGTTGCACATATAATACATAGAATATTCTACATATTATATATATGAGATAGATTAGTATCTTTTATATATATGAGACAGATAAAGATGCTCTGATACAAGTGTGTGGGGTATACGTTAGCACTAGCATTTTAGCTCCAGTACAAAGCAAACTTCAGACATCAATCAAGTCTTGGCTGATTGACATTTGAGGTTGAATGGATAATCCGCACATTAGTTTTTTTCCCAAACCATTCCTCTAAATATCATAAGACTACACTCTGCAAAGCAGACACCTACCTGAGGCAAATCTGCATTTATATAAAACCCCATTGACAGAACCACAGCTGACCGGTAAAGTAAGAGTTTGAAACACAAATGGATGCACTGGCCCTGTGTTGTCTTCTTCTGCTTTAGCACTGGACTCTGAAACTAACAGACAGTATTGGAGCAAATCACTCACACTTGCTCTTGTACACAACCTCACATGAATCACATCATCAGAATAGCAGCAGAGAAGGACACACATAAATAATTGACTCAATTAACTCAAAAATAGTTTCACAGTTACTGAATAATTAATAGTGTTTACTGAATAATAAGCCCTAAACAGGGTTGCACTGAATTTTGGCCACTGAAAAAATCAAAATTTTGTTTGAAAAAAGCTTTTAAAAAAGGTTAAATAAGTCTACATTGTCATTGCATTTAATAACAAAGAAAATGAGAAATAGTAATGACAAAAAACTGCTTGTCTATGTCCTGCACTGGTCATCACATAGTCATTCAAAACAGTTTGAGCAGTAGCAGATCAACAGTAAGCACTCAAACATGGTCCAGTGCATCTTTGCTCTCTACGGTCTGTAATTTACATGGTTTTAAGATTTATCTAATTTAATGAAACTCTTTGAACATCATAAATTATATTTAGTGACACCCTGTTCTTCAGTTGGTCAGGACTCCCATGGACCCTCACAGAAGAACAGGGTAAAAGGAGCTAACAAAGTATCAGAGAAACAGATGGATTACAGTTTGTAATTGTAGAACTACAAAGTGCACCTGTACAGTGAGTGGAGCTGATAAAATGGACAATGAGCGTAGAAACAAAGAGGAGGTCATAATGTTATGTCTGATCGGTGTATATGTACAGTATGATGTCTCATTACTCAAACACATCCACATCTCAGTGCTTTTAGATGAATCATAAGTAGGTGTTCGTGTTTGTCAAACATCTGTAACATGATTCTGACATAAAATCAGCTTGAGCAGGACTTCTAAAATCACAAAGTCACAACTGCACATGTCAATATTTAATATATTATCTTACTAGAATTTTTATTAAATCCAACTAATGGCCCATTTCAGTCATAATAACATTAACAAAAATGCATCAGATATGAAGTGCATACAACATAATACTTGAGTTAGTGACTTTCAGAGTAAACGATTAAGACACTAACTTGCAACATGTCTGGTACTTCCACTTGATGTAAACAGCGCTCTCTTGCATTTTGGCTAAAACGACAAACAGATGTTAATACATTGTCTCAAACTTAAGGTAAAGACACAGAATAGACTATATTGAACTAAATTTAGCTTTAAACTTTATGGTTATTACCGTCATTAGATTAAACCTGACAGTCTTTATAGTGACCTTTACAGTCTTTACAGTAACATTTACAATATTTCTAGTCTTTATAGTCATTATTGTGACCTTTACCGTCATGGGTAGTGCAGTGACCTTTAGAGTCATTAGTCACTACAGTGACCTTTACAGCAAAGCAAAGCAAAGCAAAATTTATTTATATAGTGCTTTTTACAACAGATGTTGTCACAAAGCAGCTTTACAGAACAATCAGTGTTACAGAAAGAAAAGAAAAGAAGCCGGGTCCTAATCACCAAAGGCTTGACTATACAAGTAAGTTTTTAGCCTAGACTTAAAAACTGAGGCTGTGTCTGATTCCCGAACATTAACAGGAAGATTATTCCAGAGCTGGGGGGCTTTGTAAGAGAAAGCTCTGCCCGATGATGTAACTTTATTCATTCTAGGTACAGTCGCTACACATTGAACTTTACAGTTATAAGTTACTTTAGTTACAGTCTTTATAGTCTTTACAGTGACCTGTACAGTGCTTACAGACATTATATTGACATCACTGGTCTTACCTGTCCCAGTGAGTCCCTGCCAACAGGTGAAGACTTTGGAAACCAGCAGTGTGTGGAAGAATTGAGACAAAAAACAAAGAACTGTGAGAAAAAACTTATTTCAAGCCCTAAAAAGGTTTCAGTAAGAATTTAAGACATTAACAAGAATCATTTAACACAATAAGAGACTGTAGTACCTCTTCATCCTGAATCTTCTTTTGTTTAAATGATGGAGAGGAAAGCAAGCCCCCCTACACAGTGAGAACAGTAAGAAGACTAGAATGAAGTCTCTACACTTGCATGTGTACAAAAACAAATAATGTAGCTAAATCATATGTACGTACATACGGAAAAACGGACGTTACATGGTTGCTCATTTTCTAGGTGAAAATAAGTGCATATGCGCTACAGAGAGAACGTACTCTTTATTTGCTAAATACGAGGGTAAAAAATCGATGTAAAATGTAGCCTGTGTAAAATTTCTATCAATTTTATATGTTATAATTTTATGTAATATGTTAAACTCAGCAAATAAATATGAGCATTCTTTTTCAGAAAATATCATATTTAAGTTATTTAGAATTAATAGAATTAGAATCAATTAGAATGTGAAAAAAGCATGTACTTTGACCAGGGGTGTTCAAACGTCTGCCCGTGACTGTTTATTTATTTGTACAAATTTATTAATGCTGTAATCAAACCTTCGTTTCTTTGCTTATACTGATTGAGTGTGAATTGAGTGTGTTTAGTTTGGAGTTGGTATAGACTGCAGTGTGAGCTCTTATGTGTTCTGCATATTTACCTCTATGAGTGTTTGTAAAGGAAGCTCGCGATAAAAGATGCTAGTTTTCCACTTTTTGTTTTTCTCCTTTCCCCCAAACTTCTCAAACTGTGAGGGTGTGAACCACTGTCCTTCAGAGGAGATGCATGGCTCACCTGCAGAGGGGTTTGTGGTGGGGGTTGATGTTGTGTGAGCATGTGTGTGTGTGTGAGAGAGAGAGAGAGAGAGAGAGAGAGAGAGAGAGAGAGAGAAAGAGAAAGAGAGAGAGAGAGAAAGAGACAGAGAGAGTTAATTAGGAATGTGTGTGTGTGTGTGTGTGTGTGTATATATATATATGTGTATATTTCAAGTACATATATATGCAATTTAGTTACTTTTCCAGAAAAAGTAGTGGCTGTTTTTTAGCTGCTTTCGAAGCGCCATTGTCAGAATGTTTGTTTGTGAATCTCCACCTGATACACCAAAAAAACCCACCTGATAGTCTGAACAAGACACTGCACTTAATCCAACGCCATAAAGAAACACAACTGAAAAGCTTCAGAGATACAAAAAGATCACCAAAAAGTGCAACGAACAATCAATCTTACACACCCAAAGCCGTGATATCCAACAAAAATAAGACTAAAGGCAAAGTCAATCTTTCCAATCATTTCCTAACAAAAATCAACTGAAAAGTATGAGATTATAAAAAATTAAAATAAAATAAAATAAAATAAAATAAAATAACTGAAGACAAGCCAAACAATTTAAACATTTCAGCAGGATATACAGACACAGCATTCAGAGTCCTGTTAAACTTCAGTAACACTTTAGCCTCAAAATCCTCATCAGTGTCTCTGACTCTGTTTGGGGTGAGAATCAGGCCAGAATAATCGCTCCACTGCTGCAGAGCTGCTGCGGCTCCACAGCAGAGCTAGATTTCTAGGTAAAATAACACAATAATCCTCCTTTGCTGTAAAATCGTTATAACACACAGTTTTAACACAGTTTTCACAATAAATTGTCTTAAACTTAAAATCGCCACCCCTTAACGCTGAGGCTGACGCCAGACTGCTGATCACACAGCAACGCAGAGAACGAAACAGCAAAGAGAAAGAAGACAAACATCGATAATTTGGAGATGAATTGACTTCATTGCATTTATAAGCACTGAGCTGGTTTCCTCATATTTTTAATCTACAACAACTCGCTAAGCTGAAGTCGCTTCTCTTTCTCCTGCTTCTCGATCAAATTGTCCCATTCCACCTTAAATGGCGCAGCAGTACATATTATATTTATACAGTCATTACAGAGACCTTTACAGTGGTTAAAGTGACGTGGATAAAAAAGGTAATGATGTGTTCCACTATGTGAAATTTGTTTAATGTATCTGTGGATTTGCACAAAAAGCAGCTGGCTTGGTTTGTGACTTCACCCAAACTCAGATACAGATATATTGAAACACGTTCAGACTTACTGTTGTTGAACTTTTCCCTGTGCAATAGGCCTCCTTTATCTCCACAGCAGACTAAAAGATCCTGTTTGTTCCTGTAGTGGTCTCCCAGCCTCTTGTTCACTGAAGGGCCTGAAGAGACTATACATTAGCAGAGCCAGGTTTATGATAAACAATGCAAATGAAATGATGAGTGAAATTTTGGGTTGTGCTGTAAAACCCTGATCAAGAACTTGTCATCCCAATTGGACTTCAAGATTGATTTTTGTTTATTCTAGATAAGTGATGTAGTGCTGTGCAAAAGTCAGAAACCCCCCATTTTATAGTTATTAAATAAATGCTGTTCCTTTTTAGGAGACATTACAGAGCAGATTAGATATAAGATAATCCACGTGTATTAATCAGAGGAAAGGCAAAGAAAAATAAATGAAAAAAAAAACAGGTGTTAAATTTTTTTAAAAACTGTGGTAGAGAAAACAGGACTCTGAACATCTATTAAAACAGTCCCCATCAGATAAACAGGATGTAAAGCTTTCATCTTTTGAAATACAGGAGAAAATCAAGCTCCCCTCTTACTTGACATTAAACCAAAAAAAAAACTATAGGTGTCCATCCTTCCACTGTAAAAAGGCAACTCAACACCATGAATCTGAAAGGATGAGTAGCTGCCAAGAAGCCCATCCATCCATCCATCCATCCACTAAGCCGCTTCTCCGTCAGGGTTGCGGAGGGGTGCTGGAGCCTATCCCAGCAGTCTTCGGGCAGAAGGCAGGACACACCCTGGACAGGTCGCCAGTCCATCACAGAGCAAACAGACACTCACACACAGGCAATTTAGCATGTCCAATTGGCCTGACTGCATGTCTTTGGACTGTGGGAGGAAACCCACGCAGACACGGGGAGAACATGCAAACTCCACACAGAAAGGACCCTGGTTGCCCGGCTGGGGAATCGAACCCAGGCCCTCCTCGCTGTGAGGCGACAGTGCTACCCACCACGCCACCATGCCGCCCTTGCCAAGAAGCCATTAATGAGTAAAGGAAATAAACAAAAGATTGCACTAGATTGCACAGCCTTTGCACTAGAACACAGAAACTGAACATCTGAGATAAGAAGTCAGGTTTTACAGACTAATAAATCTAAATTTATGTCTGGGATTATTTGGCTCATGAGAAGCAGAAAATGCAACCAACTTCTAAGACTGAACTTTAAAGGTATTAAAAGTATCTTGCAGATTTCTTGGAAAACTGAGAGTAAGTCTACTGAAAAGAATTGCTTGTTGAGGCTGATGCTGAAAAATTAACACCATTGATGCCGACTGGAAATTAAATGAAAGGACTTTTGCACAGTACTGTATATAATAATTACTGTATTTAACAGTTCTGAATACATTATTGTTATTCAGATTGAAACACACTTATACACAATTATATGTACATTCAGTTAAATAATTATATTTGTCTATATATATATATATATATATATATATATATATATATATATATATATATATATAGTGCCTGTTAGCTACATTAGCCCTGTAGCTCCAGGGCAAAAGTAAAGAAGGAAATGTCAGACATCAAGCATGATATTTGTTGATCAGCTCCATTTGGAATGAACTGAAAATGGTATAAATAAATAAAATAAAATAAAAATAAAATAATAATAAAAATAAAATAAAAATAAATTTGATTCTTTTAAGTCTCCATACCACTTTTCTTTTTATTTTCCCTGAATTCCTGGGGAAAGCTGACTTACTGCATGCAGTCTCCTGATTAAAATTATGGACAGGTGACGGTCTCAGTATCATCTTTCTCTTCCTGCTGTGATTTCTTATCTTTATTTGCTCTTCTTCAGCCAGTCTGAATCTCTTAGTCCCAGTCATCACTTTCCTCTCTCTTCTGGTCCTTCCAGGGCTTCAGTAAAGGCCTAATGAGTTCCATGAAACAAAAAAGTACGTATCTGTACTGACCCTAGCTGGATTAAGTGGTTAAAGATGATGCATGAATGGATGAATGAATGAATGTCAATGTAATTATAGATTCATTGTTATTTAATATAATCGTCACACTTTGTTGTAATTGTGGTAAACAAAATAATTAAACTCAATAGAAAATTTTCCAGTCAGTATTTTTTTCTTTGTGGTCTGTAGGTAGACAGAGCCAAGCAAGCTATTGAATTGGTTGGACTTCAGTAGCTGGACTGAATGTCTCAAGTGTCAGATAAACCACCAACATAATGAGGAACTGACAGTGGAATCCACCAGTCCAGGTTTGATTTACAAAGGGACCAAGTGTGTGAGAAAATTCAAGTCTAGGTCTTTGTTTAGACTGCCAGCCCAAATCAGGTTTGTGACATATCCACATTGTATCCAGATCACCTGTTTTTGATCATCTTGACAGCAAAAAAACCACATGAAATCAAATATTCTCAGGAGTTAAATATTGCATCACTTAAATCCAAGATCTATCGTGCCTTTTTTAATATCTGGATATGCCCACTGGGAATTTATGTGAGCTTCAGATTTAAGCATCTGTGATCCATAGACAGGTTTCTTTAGAAGCCTAATAACTCTCATACTGTCTTCCAATGTGAAAAGATGCTAACGTTCAGAAGATCTGTGGCGTTAGAGGATAGACCCTAATTAACAAGCTCAAATGAATTCAAGCAAGGAAAACTGTCCTGTACAGTGTAATGTGATGGAATGGTTTAAAAACTCTTTTTAAAGAGGTTTTAAAGAGGTTTAAAAGTCCTTTTTTATAATGTTACCATGGGGTGAATTACTTCAATTCAGAATCAGTTCACAAGGTACTTTTAAAGGGAGAAATTAATAATTTTTTGAAAAAACAGTTTAAATTTCTGACCTACTTCAAATGTAGTCAAGCCACCAAGAAATATCTGGTGTCTGAAGTTTACTTGTTTATTGTTTAACTGGAGCTACATTGCTAATTAAGTAGTGAAAGTTGGTACACCACTACCTGTCATTTAGAAGATGCTTAAAGACTCAAAAGACCATTAATGCAAGTTTATGTTTAGAAACGTTCAGATACGACATCCTGAAGCTGTCGCTGTTATTCCACGTTAACATCTTGTGTTCATCAGTGAAAATAAGGAAAATAACCACAAAGACTGACAGCACAGAAAGAAAATAAGGATCAGATATGAATAGAATGTGAAAGATTTACTCACCTTGTACAACACCATCCGGTTATACTCATGAACAGACGTGCACACACTTTTTATTCTGCTTTTCTTCCCTCCTACATGCTGATTTTTTGTGTTTTTTTTTTTTGTTTGTTTCTACACTCCTTCAATCCTCTCACTCTCTTCCTGGTTTTGTTTTCCATGACTCAACTGAACACACCCTGGTTCCTTTCAGTTTCATTTCAATTTTCAATTCATATACAAGTCTATGTTTTTTGCATTACTTGAAATTTCCCACCCAAATACACAATAATATATTCAAACACAAATTAGAAGAGCAAATATCAGCATGATCAGATTTAAATGTTTCATTTACATCATATCTATAGCATGTTTTTATTTAATCTTCATAAGAGCTACCTCAGCCTGTGAGGTACTTACATGCTTCAGAACAATGCTGTATTACAGCCAATAAACTACTATAGGTGTAAGTTGAAAATGTTAAGTGAAATTTTTTTTTAAAAAGTTACTTACATGGTACAGAAACAATTTTCAGGGTCAATCTCAAGGAACACGGGCGGCACGGTGGTGTGGTGGGTAGTGCTGTCGCCTCACGGCAAGGAGGGCCTGGGTTCGATTCCCCAGCCGGGTGACCGGGGTCCTCTCTGTGTGGAGTTTGCATGTTCTCCCCGTGCCTGCGTGGGTTTTCTCCGGGTTCTCTGGTTTCCTACAAAAGACATGCAGTCAGGTCAATTGTGTAAAATGATCAAATTGTAAGTCGCTCTGGATAAGAGAGTCAGCCAAATGCTAATGTAATGTAACATCTCTCATTGCTGTCAAAATTCACAGATATCACCGATCAAATAGCTGTTAATATTGTATATCGGTGTAGAGTAAGGCACAGGGGAGGCCATAATTCCACTATGAGAAGTGATCTTTATTAAACACCAGTGCAGAAAGAGACAAACAGGGGCAGTCACAGGCTGGAGGTTAGGGAACCAGCCTCGTGACCGGAAGGTCGCCAGTTCGATCCGCAGAGCCGACAGCAGATGACTGAGGTGTCCTTGAGCAAGACACCTAACCCCCTAACTGCTCCCTGGGCAATGCGGATTGGGCTGCCCACCACTCTGGGCAAGTGTGCTCACTGCCCCCGTGTGTGTGTGTGTGCACGGTCACTAGAGTGTATGTGGTGTTTCATTACTTCACGGATGGGTTAAATGCAGAGTTGAAAGGACTGGAGGACGTGCACCTCCTGCCATGGCCAAGCCTCACAAGCTTCTAAAACCCAGCACTACATTATAACTAAACTTTTATTATTTTTACTGTATCATAACTTACTGTTGTTCTCCTAATTCTTTAAACATGAGAATAAATCATCAGTTTATGTTTTGCTGTCTTGTTTATGATGTTTTAATCTCATAAAATACCAGGCTTATCACATTCTAATACAGGGCTTCCCAAAGTCTGCTCTGTGGATGTTGTGTGATTTGGCCTACCAGAAACCTTCATTACCTCACTTACATATATATATATATATATATATATATATATATATATATATATATATATATATATATATATATATATATATATATATATATATATATATAAAATATTATATATACATAAATATGTTTATGTATATTTATATTTTCCTTTAGAATTCTGTAATGTGTAAAGGGTAATGTTATAAATGTATAAATATATATTTTATAGGTCAATGCCCCACAAGACAAAAGTTTTATTAAATAATAATTATTATTACTTTCCAAAATTTGAATGCTAGTGTGAATGTGTCATGAAAGTTCGGTTTTCTATGATATTGGCCCTTTAAGACTCCTTTAGGACTCATGGTTCATTTGCTAACAATGGTTTTCTATGTTTATGTGCTTATATGTGCATTTGGCTTAAGATGATATTTTGGAAAATACCAGCACAGGGTGTTAGACCAGTTTGTTGTGTGCATTATATCATATGTTTCATTACGTCCTGAAAATATTCGTAATACATTCGTAATCAAAACCTGAGACAAGACAGAACAGAGCTTGTGTGGTTTCTGTGTGAGTCAGAGTGCATGTAAAGGTAGAAACATGTTTCAATATGAGAGTGGTGAGTCATTGGCGGCCTCAGTTTATTGGTTTAAAGAACTAAGGTTTAAAGAGCCTTCATGTGATGGAAAGACTGTATACCAGTTTAAGTTTTTTTCTAGAACCTTTACATTGTGTGGAGGTATTTTACAGTTTAAAAAGCTTTTTCACCCTCACTCACCTCATTTACAAAAAACTGGTTCTCTGATGATCCATCAACTAAAAGCTTTTAATGGCCATAGCCCACCAGAGGCCCAAAGTGTTACGTCACAGCCACACCCAAGAATATCTCAGCCAGTTTGAACTGAGATCCCTGTAGTTACTAAAATAATAAGCCTTAGTATGTATTAAGACTGGGATTTTAACATTTCAGGCTTTTTACATACTAAGGCTTATTATTCAGTAGCTACAGGGACGTCAATGCAAACTAAACTTTTCAATCCAAACTGAACTTTTCTTAGGTTATAGAAATACTTTGGTCATGGTTCCACTATGGCATCACGGATAAAGACTTTATTCTATATATTGAGACAAAATACATGTAGTTTAAACAAAATCAAAAAACAGCAAATGAAAAGAATGAAAACACTTTAGAAAATGAAAAAATTGCTGATGTTTTGCCAACAATGCCATTTCCTCTTTCTTCACATCAAAGCACGTTTTCTACACATTTCCTCTCTAATGTCCTGCTAAATTTTATAAACAATTTAATTCCTTCAGTCTCCTTCAGCTTCTTTCTCTCTCTCTCTCTCTCTCTCTCTCTCTCTCTCTCTCTCTCTCTCTCTCTCATTGCCTGTGTTTATCAGATTTAAGGATTGAAAAAATTATTTATTGCTGTTTTTTTTGAACTGGCAAAAATCTTGTCACCTGACTGGCCATGGACAAACACACACACACACACACACACACACACACACACACACACACACACACACACACACACACACACCTTCTAATCTGCGTCTCCTACTGGGTCATGGGAGGTGTGGCCTAATTGAGGGAAAAAATATTGCATTATAATCAGCATAATATGATCTTTCCACTGACATCACCTAAAAATAAAATATAAAGGAAATCAACCAGCCCACCCTGCTCTCCCTGTACAGACGCAACAGACTTACAGCATGTAGTAAAACCATAAGTATATGTCAGCAGTTGAAGACATGTTCATCCTTGTTGATAACAGCAGGCAAATGTAATTTTATTTAATTCATTTTTCACTTACAGCTTTTTAAAAAAGTAAAGAAATTCTATGGAAAGTGAACATTCTAAACTTTCAGTCCTGTGTGTTTGACGTTTTGTACATCCCACATGGAGTAATCTGGCAGGATCAATGGCCAAATATAAAAAGCTTTCTTTGTCTTTTCTTTCTTGACAGCAATTTTAAATCTAGTCAGCATGTTTCCATATACAGATACAGTACAGAACCCAGAAACCACTCATCATTTATTTAAATTCAAGTCAAAAAGGCCATTATGTACATGTAATTTATTTTTCAGGAGATATTTTTGAGGAGGTTAAATATAAAATACTCCATTTGAGGTTTCCATAAAATAAGCTGTGATAAAAAGGGTGACCACATTAATAAATATCTGTTTTCTGCTTCTTTTCTTGATGCTGAAATTGAATAATATATATTTAAAGGCCTAGCTAGAGCTTTTTTTACACAGCACTGTATATTATTCAGGTTTCTCTTTTGCACCCTTACACAAATATGCACACATTCCCCTGATTCAGATACGTACATGTATCCCAGTTACAGTACCAAGTCTGAGTGAAGCAGGAGTTTACATCGTTTATGTCACTCTGGCATTATTATAGAGGATTATACTCCCTGCTACAATAACAACACATTATTTTAGCCTTTTATATTTTGAGTCAGTCACTTGGCAGATTGATTAAAAAAAAAAAACCATCAAACTACTCACCAAAATGTACAGTATCTCACAAACGTGAGTACACACCTCACATTTCTGCGAATATTTTATTTTATCTTTTTATGGGACAACACTATAGAAACTTGAAGTAGTCAGTGTACAGCTTGTACAGCAGTATAGATTTACTGTCCTCTGAAAAGAACCCGGTGCACAGCTATTAATGTCTAAATAGCTGACAAAACAAGTGAGTGCACCTCTGAGTGAACATGTCCAAATTGTGCTCAAAGTTTCATTATTTTGTGTGACCACCATTATTATCTAGCACTGATTGAACTATCTTGGGCATGGATTTTCAAGAGCTGCACTATCTTATCACAAGTTTATCTTGGTCTCGTCAGACCACAGGACATGGTTCCTGTAATCCATATTTTCAGACTGCTTGTCTTCAGCAAACTGTTTCCAGGCTTCCTTGTGTGTCAGCTTCAGAAGAGGCTTCCTTCTGGGATGACTACCAGCAGACTGAGTTGACGCATTGTGCGGCGTAGGGTCTGAGCACTGACAGGCTGATCTCCCACTTCTTCAACCTCTGCAGCAATGCTGGCAGATCTCATGCGTCTATTTTTTGAAGCCATCCTCTGGATATGACGCTGAATACGAGGACTCAAATTCTTTGGTCAAACCAGGCGAGGCCTTTTGGAACCTGTCCTGGAAAGCTGCTGTAGGACCTTGGCCACCGTGCTATAACTTAGTTTCAGGGTGTTAGCAGTCTTTTTACACTCTAGGCCAACTTGGGTGCAATGTTGAATATCCAGTGGCTAGTATGAATGAATTGTACCCAAAACACCAAATTTAACAGCCCTGCTCTCCATTCACAGCTGGAATGTTGTCCCATGAAAAGACGATAAAATATTTGCAGAATTGCGAGGGATGTGCTCACTTTTGACATTTTTGATATTTTTATTGAATATTTATTATGAATTCTGTGTAATGAATAAACAAATAACATACAGTAAGTATTTATTGACATTCATCCAGCTTGAGAGTTTATTTCAGCTGAAAATGGACCTTCTAATTATTTAAAACCTGCAAATTTGCACATGACTGTTATACTAGAGTCATTTTGTACATTTGAAGCAAGATCAGTTTTGTATGACTGAAAACATCCATCCCAGCAGTCTTCGGGAGGAAGGCAGGATACACCCTGGACAGGTCACCAGTCCATCGCAGGGCAGACAGACAGACAGACACAGTCAGTCACTCACACACTCACACCTAGGGGCAATTTAGCATGTCCAATTGGCCTGACTGCATGTCTTTGGACTGCGGGATGAAACTGGAGAACCCGGAGGAAACCCACGCAGACACGGGGAGAACACAGTGAATCAAAATATTTAAAGGTTAGTTTATCAGTGTGATAACTAAATAGGAAATTTTAAGTCAAAAGACAATAAAAAAATCTAACATGACAGTTGATACATATTGTTCAAATAAACCTCATTTCTTAACATGTGATGAAACCAACCAGGCCTGTTCCCAAACAACAGGAGGGAAATTTGAGTTGCAATGTATCCACATTCCACAAAAAAAACAAACAGGTTCCTGAGTGAGGAGAGATGCTACTCGATGTTAAAGATGGTTTTGAACTCTCTCTCAAACACCTCACTCAGCCTGGATCCCAACTTGTCAAACTTGTTGCCCTACAGACAAAGAAAAAAATATATAAACTTTTTTTAATGACTGAACGCAATAATTAACAATAATATATGGGCATCCCTGGCCAAACTGCATATTTTGCTGATGTTCAAAGGGAAAAGAGGTCAACACAATCTGCAGCAAACTATTTAAAAAAAATAACATTGTTGTAAATGTTGTTGAACACACTTTTTATTTGAGTAACATAAAAAAATAGAAAAAGAGGGATCTAAACATGAAGCTAATTTATGCCTACAAAGCAGGGGGAGGCTATAAAAAGATATCACTGTGCATTCCAGCTTGCAATTTCCACTGTCCGCAATGTTTTTAAAAAATACCAGTTAAGAGGAGCCTATGAAAGTTAAGGCAAGATCTGGAAGACCAAGAAAATCTCAGATAGAACTGCTTGTATGCTGGCCAGAATTGCAAAGCAAAACCCCCTTATGACAGCAAAGGACCTGCAAGAAGATTTAGCAGACAGAAGTGTTGGTGCACTGGAAGCGTTGCTTGCAAAAAACATGGTCCACATGGAAGAATCATTAGAAGGAAATATTACAGAAGGAAACCTCTACTGCTGTGTAGCTTCTTGCATTAGATTTAAGAGCTACCTACTCTTTCTAGGTATCAACACTGGCATTTGTTTCTGGCAATGTCTTAGCTCAAGGGTAATTTAGACTCTAACCTATTTGAGCAGATGACAAAGCATGTTTGTAAGTTGCTATAGATAAGGGAGTCTGCTAAATGCTGTAAATGTAAACTCTTTGAATGTCTTTTTTGAAATATTGAACATCATTTGAAATCTGTGGGTAGATCTTAAACATGCTGTGCATGCAAGACAGTCCAAGAATATCACATAAAACTGTAAGTGTTCTGCAGAGAAGACTGGTGAGAATTCCTAAAACACGACCAGAAAGACTCCAAGCTTTATTTTGAGGCTTTATATTAATTATGTTTATGAAATATAAATTAATTGGGCATTAATATTTGCTGAAAATGCTGTTTTAAAAACACTATTTGGCCAGGGGTGCCCAAACTTTTGCACAAACCTCTACATCATTTTCATCTCACCTTATTAAAGATGTGGCAATTGTGAAAGATAAGCCGGACGTCAGACACAAACTGGCCCAATGTTTTATACTGTTTGTTCTGCAGCTTTGTCTTCACTCTGTCCACCCACATGGGGTCAGTGATCACTCTGCTGTAGCCTGAGACCTGCATAAGAGAAACAAAGAGAGTCAACATAATACCAAGAAATACAGAGTATTTAAGTGAAAATGAATTCTCACTTCAATACAGCAGCTTTTCATCAAAATGTAGTGAAACATCCAGCTTACTTCGTTTAATTGTGTTATATGGTTGGTTGAATAGTTAATTACATTTTATTCAGTGTGCACGCTACAGTCAAATACAACATTTTGAACAGCCTTGGACAAATTTACTCTTTTGTTTTGATGTCAAAAACTGACAAAATAATAAGAACATTAAGGATATTTTTCTTGCAACAGAACAAGACTAATCACTTTCCTAACAGTAATACCGGTCAGTAACGGTATAATGGTGTGGACTGCAAGTTTAGATTTTGCACTTTCCAAAGAATTTCCCAGTTTCTGTTTTAATAAGTTATAAGCAAGAAAATATTAGTAGTAAATCATCTAGATTAGTCAGTGCTACAAGCACTGTACAGACTTTACAAAGTGAGTAAGAGTCTGAACAATGGAGAGTGTAGAGAAAGGTGAATATAAGGATACATAAATAAAAGTCTTAAGAGAAAGTGACAGTCTTACTGTTTTAGTGGGGTCTTCAATGAACACCCAGTCTATATCCTCTTTATACATATACAGCAGCAAATACTCGCAATGCTGACAAAGAATCACACAAATACACAAAATCAGAAATGCTATGTTTGAATATAAATAATTGTATGTATGTTTTTCTGTGTTTACCAGTATATACTGAGAAATGGAACTGTCCAGAGCTTCTTTTTCGGTCATCTGTCTGGGCTGCCGGCATCTCTGTTTGGTCTTCAACACACAGAAAGTGCACATCCACTTTTCTCTGCACAAACACAAAGACTTCAGTTGTGTTATTAGCACATAAAACTTGTGAAAACTTCATTTCAGTACGATATGAATTGGATGAAAAATGATCTTTCTGCATATTGCTGGGCAATATGACAATATTCTGTTGATAACAGGATAAATGATATGCTTTTGAAAAATGATTTGTCACAATATCCTTTTCTGAGCATAGCACAGATATTATCAGTAATTTAAAGAACTCTGAAGAAAATTGTCCTGTTTAACAGTAGTGAGCATGCGAGATATTTTGAAAAATCATTGAATTCACAGTTTTATGTAGGTGTTTATGTGGCTCTACTTTTAGATCTATTGTAAATTTTCAAATATGAAACATTGCGATATGTATTTTGTACCATGAAAGCATTTTCAAGTACCATGATGTTATATTTTTTGCCATATTTCCCACTACTGGGTCTGCAAATGGTCTTGTTCCGTGACAAGAAATTCTTTTTAAAATTATTTATATTTGTGCCATGTTTTTATCAGTTCATGAATTCAAAAGTGAAGGAAAAATTCAGAGGTGGAAACTCAAACCTGTTGGTACAGAATGCAAATTGAATGTAAATGTAATTCATTAAACAACTGACTGTGTGATTAGATTTAAACCGAACAACAAAAGCACAAAAACACATTCGCTATAGTTGAACTCTTTAGGTAAGATGGAAAAAAGTGGCTATTCCTGCTGTTTTATTTATTCTTCTCTGTTAATCAAGTTGTTGAATCATGTTTTTTTTTCAGTCCAACAAGTCTGAGACTTTTATACACTTTGTGTCATAAAGTATCACTTTCAAGTTGTGCTGTATCGTTACTCCAACGAAACAATAAGTGCTTGCTTAATGAGTGATCTGAGTGGCGCTCTGAGTGACCATGGACCATCGTAAAAGGAAGCATTGTACATATTTTACACAGCGATGGAGAACACAGCACACAGTTCTACACAGTAAAAGTGAAAATCTAATTTTGCCACTGCACATGGTTTAACGCTTCTGACAGGAGACTGAAATTAGAGTTTATGTGGTTAAATAACCATTTTTTAAGTTATTGTATAAAGTAATTATTGTCAGCCTGATATAAATTCTCATGATGGCACTTATTTATCAAAGTTGTACAAAAACGTTCTGCAGATTTGACCACTTTAATGATACTAACTAGTCTGTGTTATTTTATGGGTGGTGTGTTAGTAGAATAAAACCAAAGCACACTGTAATAAAATTGGACATGACAGTTGCAGCATTTGTTAATACCAATGTAATAGGTGGCCAGATATTTTTGTTGGTGGACTAGTCTCAGTTCAGCAGAGACACTGAGGTGTTTAAAAAGTCCAACAGCACTGCTGTGTCTGATCCACTCCTATCAGCGCAACACACACTCAGGCCCAATGCCATTTCTTATTTTTACCCCTACCCCTTTTTGAGTTTTTGAGTGTCACCTTGCCCCTTAGAAGTGAGTTACAAATGTGTAGTGGTTGAAATGAGACCCTCTAATAAAGAATAACATTACGTCATTAACAGGCTACAAGTGGTGCTCTTTAGATGACCTTGCCAGTCTGCAGTGATAGCAGAGGACAGCAAAGTTCAGCAGCCTCGATGATGGGCTTTAGTTACATTCAGGGAATCATTTGCCTTCAAAGGGGAGGATGTGCAATTATTTATCATACCCCACCCCTGAGGCATCAGAATGTGCTGAACCATTTAAGGTGGAACGGGAAAATCAGCTAGCTAGTTACCAAGACATCAGCATACAACTAGTGATTGTTTATGCTTGCTATGAAGAATGGGACCATAATACATTGAAACAACATTAAACAAAGATAATACAATGATTATTGTAATTTTTATACAGAGAAAATATTTGCAGTTGTTGTTTGTTTGTTCACTTGCGCAGCCAACTTGCCAGTTTACCCCCCACACCCTATTAGTGTCACTGCAGCTCTGAGAATGATCTATCCCACAAATAACACCTGCTCTGTGGTGGTCCTGTGATGGTGATGACCACTGAAGAACAGGGAGAAAGGGGGCAAACAAAATATGCACAGAAACAGTTGTAAATACAAGCAGGTGTACTTACCAAAGTGAGCGGTCAGTGTATATTGTATGTTTTAGTGGATGTGGTGTTATTAAAAGCCTCTGTAGTTATATTAATAAACTCTGTCCTGAGCAGAGCTCTAAAATCTATTTCCCTCACCCCAGTGAATCGTCCTGCACAGCCGGTACATGGCACTGATGATGGAAAGCTCTTGGACATTCATCACAGCACAGCAGGTAACCTCCCATGTTACAGATGAAGCACTCATCATCATTTGTCTCATGAAGCTGAGTACAGAACATAAAGATAAAAGAGTTGAATATTGAATAAATGCTTATTGAGGTAAATTAATTCAGGGATGATAAAAAAAATAACGGCATCAGTATCAGCAGGTTTCTGTTTAGACCTGCTTAATTTAATATATGATTCTGAAAACTAATGGTAATATTTTATTAAGGACTACCTATAATGGATCAACTTACTGTAATGGATTTAATTAAATAACTGATGTAATTAACTATAACCGATCCACTTCAATCTTAAAAGGTAATAAAAAAGCACTAATGATAACATTCTCATGTCTCATGTTCATGGTCACCTAGTAGGTGTTCCACAGGACTCTGTCCTAAACTCCCTTTCTTAGCTAACATCTTCTTACATTTTTCCACAGCATTATAGCAATAGTGATTAGGTATCAATCATCTGTGTAGCATATCATCATATTTTGATTCAGGCAAAAATGCATGTTTATAATCTAAAAATAGTGTATAGAATATGATGAAATTTGTAGAATTGGACTCACCAGATCCTGCTCCATAGTACTGCAATGACTACAACTACACCACTGGCAATGTTCCACCAGGATCTGCTTCTACAGAAGGAACATATACATGTTAGACTATATTTGTATTACTGACAAATTTAAATAAATAAAATCCCATGAACTGATGTCAGTTCCTACAAATTGTTACTGATACAGTAAACATATCCATGCATTATGTAGATTCTCTGATCTTTTCTCTAAATGTGCCAGGAGGCTGTTATAGCTGTATGCAAATATACATTACAAATCTCTTGATATGTTAAATGAATACCTTGCAACTCACTTTTCCTCCATATCTTACAGGCACAGGCAAAAAAAATGGGAATGTTTTGTTGATTTTCTAAGTGAAAATAAGTGAACACATCCTCTATGGAGAGCTCACTTCCGCACATTTTAATGCACAGTTACTTTTGATTTGCTGAATTTAACATAGTGAAGAAAGCATATTGCACAAATGTTATGGCACATTAAATATTTTAAGTTTTAGTTTCCATCATTTGACCAAAATGTAAACATTTTGACATCTCTGATAAATCTCTCTCCTGAATGTCATCTGTAGGTTAGATAAGAATGAATGGATTCATGCATTCTGCCATTTTCATTATTTCTCTCTCTCTCTCTCTCTCTCTCTCGTATTACCTCCAGCAGGTAGTTTAATGTTTTGCCATGACACTGAATATCTTTCTTCCAGTGCCCGTCTATCAGAGTTAACTCCTGCTTTACAAACTCCTCCGGAGTGAACCAGCGCTCCTCTGTGCGGATGCTTTTACTGCGTGACCCTGCAGAAGACCAACATACAGCTTTAGTGTTCAGATTAAAATAAAACCCATAAAGTTGTTGCACATATAATACATAGAATATTCTACATATTATATATATGAGATAGATTAGTATCTTTTATATATATGAGACAGATAAAGATGCTCTGATACAAGTGTGTGGGGTATACGTTAGCACTAGCATTTTAGCTCCAGTACAAAGCAAACTTCAGACATCAATCAAGTCTTGGCTGATTGACATTTGGGGTTGAATGGATAATCCGCACATTAGTTTTTTTCCCAAACCATTCCTCTAAATATCATAAGACTACACTCTGCAAAGCAGACACCTACCTGAGGCAAATCTGCATTTATATAAAACCCCATTGACAGAACCACAGCTGACCGGTAAAGTAAGAGTTTGAAACACAAATGGATGCACTGGCCCTGTGTTGTCTTCTTCTGCTTTAGCACTGGACTCTGAAACTAACAGACAGTATTGGAGCAAATCA